>NC_090751.1:3181905-3186905 GCF_036898095.1 Palaemon carinicauda
ATTTCTCTTATAATATTTATTGCACTTGAGAGTGGATTCTTATTATCAGGATTTTTTATTTATTGATAATCTTGGTATAAAACTATTTTTTTATAAATCTGCCTTGCTTGAAATTCTTCCTTTCATGTGTTTTTGTATTTATTAATTTGTACAATAATATAAGAATAGAAAGACACCAGAAATATGGTGCTGTAGGATGGGTAGAGCGTAATTCAGTAGCTGACTAAGGTGTGTAAGGTATTTCTGGACGAGGGAAAGGTTCCTGGGAAATTGATTTTAGAAATATATTTTTATTTTTTTTTGAATAAGGGTAAAGGTTATAGAGAACATTAAAGAAGGTGAATTGTAGAAATTTTCATTAAGAAAATAAGACGCATGACTAGAGAAATTTATGGAGAAAAATGTTTGTGTTTAAACAAAATAAATGAGTTATGGATGAAGTTTTAAAAAACTATAACGAAATACATTTTAAAGAAATTTCATAAACTGTTTGTTGTTTACACAGCCCACAGAAAGCTTATGACAGAAATAAGAGGCAAAATGTGATAAGTACTGAAGGTGTATGATATAAGAGACCTCTCGGTCTGAGTGAATATTGTACCATTAAAACGTTGAAATTACTGGGTACAGCACCACTTGTATATACAGCACAGCCTCTACAACGTTTTCAGAAGGCCAATATCATTGTCATATGTTTGCTTAGACAGCCTCTATAACGTTTACAACGCCTCCAGAGAGCTAAAATCACTGGCTAGAATACCACAGGCACTCACTGCACAGCCTCTACAACGTTTAATGCGCATCTTCCTAAAATATTTTATTTTTCCTAGTTTCCTTTCCTCACTGAGTTATTTACCCTTTTGGAGCCCCTGGGCTTATAGCATCCTGCTTTTCCAACTAGGGTTGTAGCTTAGCAAGTAATAATAATAATAAAACCTCTGTGGAAAATG
Organism: Palaemon carinicauda; assembly: GCF_036898095.1. Lineage (NCBI taxonomy): Eukaryota > Metazoa > Arthropoda > Malacostraca > Decapoda > Palaemonidae > Palaemon > Palaemon carinicauda. The sequence goes on from NC_090751.1 coordinate 3,182,856, forward strand.
AATGACGTATGTGTATGTAGGGGTTCGACGAATTACTCATTTGCCTTCTGGGGACATTTCAGAAGCAGCTAATATTTTGAATATTTTACTGTACAAGATGCCCTTTTGGGGGGTTCATTCACTATTCATCAGTTAGAATATTAATGTATAGGAATATTTATTTTCCCGGAGCCTCCCCCTTTTATGGGAAACTTTACAATGTTACAAATAATGTGTTTGTTTACGTGAGCATATGTGTTCATGTATGCGTCTGTTTGTATTTCACTAATGATGAGTTAAACAAGAACTCCAGTGAAACCCTTTGCTTTCGCTCTTAAGAGTCACTGTAAATAGGGTTAATGCTTAGCCATAAACCTTATCGCCAGATTTATTGTCTCCATCCCTGTGGTAATTAAGAAAACAAATAGGTGCAGCCTGATTCTGACAGAGGGCGCTTAAGCTCAAGTTAAAAGAAAAATGTTATCTTTTGTTTCTTCTTTTCTCTTATCTTCTGTTTCTTTTTTCTTATCTTTTGTTTCGTATTTTCTCTTTTATTTGAGGGGGAAGTTGGGTACAGGCTCAGCAAGTCTTAGATGGTCGGTCGCCATATGTATGTACGAGTAAAATTATTGTACTTTTCTCTTACTTGAGGGGGAAAATGTGTACAAGCCCAGTAAGTCTTAGAATTGTCGGTCGCCATACGTATGTACGAGTAAAATGTATGAACTTTACTCTTTTATTTGGACAAGGGTGTACAAGCCCAGCAAGTCTTAGAGTTGTCGGTCGCCATACGTATGTATGAGTAAAATTTATGTACTTTTCTCTTCTATTTGGGCAAGGGTGTACAAGCCCAGCAAGTCTTAGAATGGTCGGTCGCCATACGTATGTATGAGTAAAATTTATGTACTTTTCTCTTCTATTTGGGCAAGGGTGTACAAGCCCAGCAAGTCCTAGAATTGTCGGTCGCCATACGTATGTATGAGTAAAATTTATGTACTTTTCTCTTTTATTTGGGCAAGGGTGTACAAGCCCAGCAAGTCCTAGAATTGTCGGTCGCCATACGTATGTATGAGTAAAATTTATGTACTTTTCTCTTTTATTTGGGCAAGGGTGTACAAGCCCAGCAAGTCCTAGAATTGTCGGTCGCCATACGTATGTATGAGTAAAATTTATGTACTTTTCTCTTTTATTTGGGCAAGAGTGTACAAGCCCAGGAAGTCTTAGAATTGTCGGTCGCCATACGTATGTATGAGTAAAATGTATTTACTTTTTACTTATTTGAGGGATTAAGTGTGTACAAGCTCAGCAAGTCTTGGATGGTCGGTCACCATACATATATACGAGTAAAATGTATGTACTGTTCATGAAATGTATTGATACGCAACATCTGGGTTTGTGATATTTTTTGTGATAATCGCGTGAAATGTAAACTGTATCGGGGTAGAGATAAGGAGCGGATAATAAACTGAGAATAGTAAGATACTGTACCACTCGTGTTTCATACACACGTTTACACTGTAAGGTTATTGTTTTTTTTATCTCTCGCTTTTCCCTGCACTGATAACAGAACCTGTTTACGCTTGCCTTTGTATGTATTAGTTTGTTTGAAATTTTGTGACCTTCTTGCTGGGAACTGCTTCTATATAAATTCGTTATCTTTTACACTAAGGTTATTGTTTTTTTATCTCTCTCTTTTCCCTGCATTGATAACAGAACCTGTTTAAGCTTGCCTTTGTATGTATTATTTTGTTTGAATTTTTGTGACCTTGCTGGGAACTGCTTGTATATAAATTCGTAATCTGTTGAATAAAGGTTATTTGGATTCACCTTGCCTCTGTTAACAATCACCTCGCATAATGTATTGTGCGCAACCCTTGAGCAGTTATTCAAGATGGAATCATCAAAAACGGCCTCTAACAAAGGCTGGCATACAAACTGGAAATAAGAAGTATTTAACCTTGTTTCGTGAATCACGACGATGTCGAAAACCTTCACCATTGTCACACCATTGTATAGAATTCAATCAGTCAGTTTCTTACGTAGAATCATTTCTCAGATGTAAGATTATCTAATGAAGGATTCACCATTGTCTTCTTGGTGCATATTTTAGGCCTTCATTGTTTTATTTCCTATTGATGACGTCATTGTTTTGTTTCCTATTGATGACGTCACGTAAGCAACACCTGAATACTGGCAGCTGAAAAGATGATTGAAAATTGTGTCTGTTCTATTAATGATTTTCATAACATTGTTCTGTTCACAGTTCTTCATTCCTGTTGTTATTACCTATCATTGCATTTTGTTCATTATGCTGTATTCACGAATTGGAAATAATCGTCGATTGATGTCATAATACAGCTTTGATTACTTGTCTGTTGTTCAGTGTTATAATAGATCTTGCGTTCATATATTGTCAAGCGATTTCATAATGTTGGTATATTTTCAATGGAGGTAATCCGAGGTCACAGCTTTACAATTAAGTTTTCTGGTTTCATAACTGAGCTTTGATAACTGTTTATGACGGATGTCTAACAATACTTCTGTATTAGGTTTCATTAATTACTTCGCTGTCTCATTTAATATTCGTTATAAATTTTATGAAGTTTTCTTTTCTTCTGAATTGCATTTGTGAATGATTTTAGTTACTGAATTTCGAATCATTTGATATATTAGATTGCAATTGTAAATAGTTAGATTCGCTTAATTAATTAATTAATTGAATTACAATTGCAAATGATTTAATGTATTATATTGCACTTTTGAATTATTTGATTTGCTGAATTTTAATTGCAAATAAATTGATTTTCCTAGTTATGATTGCAAAAAATCGGATTTTTAAATTAAAATTCAAAATAATTTTATTTTCCTTGTTATGATTGCAAATAATTTTATTTTCTTAGTTATAATGGCAAATCTATTGATTTTCCTAGTTTGAAATGCAAATATTATGGTTTTCTTTGTTATAATTGCTCATAATTTGATTTTCCTTGTTATAATTGCAAATAATTTGATTCGTTGATTTTGAATCGCAAATAATTTGATTTACCGAATTTCAATTGCAAACCATTTGATTTGTGTCCAACTGTAGAATACTTCGTATGAGATAAACAAAATTGCCGCTTAATTCTATAAAAGAGAGAGAGAGAGAGAGAGAGAGAGAGAGAGAGAGAGAGAGAGAGAGAGAGAGAGAGAGAGAGAAGGTTGTGGTGGCCTGTTGGTAACGTCCTTACCCGGTGATCGCAAGACTGGATTTCAATTCCCGCTCAAACTCGATAGTTCCTTTCGTCACTGCAACCTCACCATCCTTATGAGCTAAGGATGGTGACGTTTGGGGGAGCCTATAGGTCTATCTGCTGAGTCATCAGCAGCCATTGCCTAGCCCTTCCTTTGGTCGCTGTATCCTCACCATCCTTGTGAGCAAAGGATGTGGGGGGGGGGGTGGATTGTGGAGGCTATAGGTGTATCTGCTGAGTCATTAGCAGCTATTGCCTGGGCCTTCCTTTGGTCGCTGCAACCTCACCATCCTTGTGAGCTAAGGAAGGGTGTTTGGGGGAGCTTATAGGTCTGTCTGCTGAGTCATCAGCAGCTATTGCCTGGCCCCCCTTGTTCCTATCTTGTGTGCATAGGGGGCTTGGGCGCTGATCATTACCTGGCCCTTCCTTTGATCGCTGCAACCTCACCATCCTTGTGAGCTAAGGAAGGGGGTTTGGGAGAGCTTATAGGTCTGTCTGCTGAGTTATCAGCAGCCATTGCCTGGCCCTTCCTTTGGTCGCTGCAACCTCACCATCCTTGTGAGCTAAGGAGGGGGGTTTGGGGGAGCTTATAGGTCTGTCTGCTGAGTCATCAGCAGCCATTGCCTGGCCCTTCCTTAGGTCGCTGCATTCTTACCATCCTTGGGAGCTAAGGATGGGGGCGTATGGGGAAGCCTATAGGTCTATCCGCTGAGTCATCAGCAGCCATTGCCTGGCCCTTCCTTTGGTCGCTGCAACCTCACCATCCTTGTGAGCTAAGGAAGGAGGTTTGAGGGACCTTATAGGTCTGTCTGCTGAGTTATCAGCAGCTATTGCCTGG
>NC_090751.1:3197706-3200206 GCF_036898095.1 Palaemon carinicauda
TGAGCCGGCGTTCGAAGACTTTTCAAAAAAAACAAGAGATCTTGAGCCAATTACGGTTTCCTGAAAATTTCAAAGTGATCCACCGTGTTCATATAAAATATTAAACACTTCCAAAAGATTATATACCTTGTAAAATAAAAAAATAAAATTCTTAGTTTCCTTACATAGTTAAAATACATATTTATACTAAAGCTTAAAGTCTCTATCTTAATACACCTCAACAAGCAATCTTTTTTTTTTTTTTTTTTTTTTGTGGGGGATGGGGTGGGGGGGATATTTAGGCCAGAGCCCGCTTCTAGGTGCTTCGTTAAACCCGTGGCTTCCCTCCCAAAATCCCCACTTAATCACAGCGTTTTTTCCCCTAAGGGATTTTGCTTCTCCCTCCCAAAATATCTTGCGCAATTTGAGTTTGCATTGCTTCGATGTGAAGGAGTCTGTCAGCTTGCTATGTTGTAAATAAGATGTTTGGGAAGTCTCATTTTGTTTGGCATGACTAAGATTATTATTATTATTACTTGCTAAGCTACAACCCTAGTTGGAAAAGCCGAATGCTTTAAGCCCAAGGGCTCCAACGGGGAAAAAAAATATATATATAAATTTTATATACAGTATATATATATAATATATATATATATATAATGATAAATGTTTACAAATGTATAACAGTATATTTATCAAATGGATGAACTAATTGCATAATTAAATATGGAGGAAGGGTTGACTACAGGCAAATTAATAAAATTTAAAGAAGTAATGAAAAACTAGAACCGTTTAAATGGGGTGCAATTGGACTTTCATCTATTTTGCATTTGAATGAATTATTTATTCATTCCTTACATTTAGAGTTTAAAATTTGGAATACATTCCCCCATGGAAATGTTAAATACACGTTTCTCTTTTTCTTTCTTCCTTTCTGTACATACATACATACATACATATAAATACATATATACAATATTATATATATATATATATATATATATATACATATATGTATATATGTATATAAATACATATATATACATATATATATATATATTTATCTATTTATATATATATTTCTTCTTTCCCACCATTATCCCTACATTAAGGGGTCGGTTTTCCTGATGCGCTCTCTCCAATGACTTCTATGTATGTATGTATGTATATATATATATATATATATATACAGTATATATACATATATATATATATATATATATCTAAAGCTATAATTCAAAACTTAAAACTCACCGATCAGATATAAACTAAATAAAGAAGGCTTCGTCCCAAATACACACTTAAAAATTGCCGATAAAAACGGTAAAAAATTTATAGGATTAAATATTACCAGGCACTCGCCGTTTAAAAAGGATGCCAGAAAACCTTAAATTAATCAATCAATCAATCAATCACCGTTTAAAGATCGGATACATGGACGTAAAGGAGTAATATTACGGTCACCAATCCATAAAAGATAATAAAAAACTAGGGTAAAAATTACGGTCGCCTGTATTTTACTGAATACGGCTGGGAACAGTATATTTTTATGGAGAATTTCTGATTAAATTACGATTTTTTTTAAATAGTGCAGCCGAGAGCAAAACAAGAAACATTCGACATAATAAAAGAAAAGTAAAAGGAACCAATCCTTCCTTCCCCAGCAATTCCTCAGCTGAAGAAATCCTCCGAGGTAGGAACACCTACAAGTCATTCTGGCTAATATTTCATTTCCTGGCATGTGTCCCCCCCCCCCCCCCCCCACCGGGACAAATGGCTGGCCCTACGCATGGCTTCGCTCTGATTCAAAAGATAGATTTTTGGAAAGGATTCCAAGATTGTCTTCATTTTTTGGAAATGATTCCAACATCGTCTTCATTTTTGGAAATGATTCCAACATCGTCTTCATTTTTGGAAAGGATTCCAAAATCGTCTTCAATTTTGGAAATGATTCCAACATCGTCTTCATTTTTGGATATGATTCCAACATTGTCTTCATGGTTTGTGTTGTCATTGTATATTGTTCGTAGTACTATTGCTGTTTGTGATTTATGTTGCTGTCGTGGGAAAATACTAAGGTGTGCCTAATATAGTTTAAAACACATATACGTATGTAGAGTATATACCCATTATTATTAGGTATTATCTGGCATCATAACAGCAGAGGTCACTGATGTATATACCCATTTGTGCATACTTATATATATATATATATATATATATACACACACCACACTATATATATGACACACAAACACACACACATATATAATATATATATATATATATATACATATTACATTATATACATATATATATATAAATATATATATACAGTATATATATATATAAATAAATAAATAAATATATATATATATATATATATATAGATAGATAGATAGATAGATAGATATATAGATAGACAGATATAGATATATTGACAATTACTTCCACACATTATACTACCTGAAGCAGCAATAAAAAAAAGAAGCATCTTATATCAAAACTTCTATAAATAATC
>NC_090751.1:3205206-3210206 GCF_036898095.1 Palaemon carinicauda
AATAATAATAATAATACGTTGTACTTTTCGCTTTTTTCGACTTTTTTTTTTCTTTGCTATTCAGTTACGTCTAATTTTTTTTTCAAGATGGCGTCAGATGACAAAGGCATGTGGAGATGGAAGCCTTCGTTCGGATTACTACAGATAAGCGACCGTCTCCGCGAGTTTATTCATTCGCATGCAAATGAATTCGTCTGTGATTATGCATTTAAATACACAAGTGCTTGCTCGCGCGCACGCTCACACACATTCAAGTACTCGCTCATATTCTCTCGCTCTCTCTCTCTCTCTCTCTCTCTCTCTCTCTCTCTTATATATATATATATATATATACATATATATATATATATTTATATATATATATATATATATATATACATTACACACACATACTCACATATGTAACAGTATACGCAGAGTATAACATTGCCAAAAAATATTTGAAATTAGTCCTTGAATGACAATGCCATCTTAATTAACGCTTATTTTCCCATTCACACAAAGGCTAACTCCAAACTGTATTCTTAAGAAGAGTTTGTCTTTCAATGTTTATCGTTACGTATCTAATGTAGTAAGTCAAACAAAGCCGTATTTCAGTGTTATGCTCTCTAATGAGTAAGATAGGCAAGAAAGGTCTCTTTACACAGTATTCATATTTAATGAAGTAAGTCATACTGACTGGAAAAATAAAGTCTAAGGCCTTTCAAGAAACTAAATTTTCAATTGACACTCAAAAATGCGCAGAATAAGGTAAAATGAAAAAGGGTTAAGTACTGACTATTATTACTATTACTACTTGCTAAGCTACAACCCTAGTTGGAAAAGCAGGCTGCTATAAGCCCAAGGGTCCCAACAGGGAAAATAGCCCAGTGAGGAAAGGAAAAGAGAAAAATAAAATATTTTAGGAAGAGTAACAACATTAAAATAAATATCTCCCTATATAAACTATAAAAAACTCAAACAAAACAAGAGGGAGAGAAATAAGATAGAATTGTGTACTCGAGTGTACCCTCAAGCAGGAGCTTAATATGGAGTAAAAGTTCGGAATTTCGTATAATTTGCCACAATTCCAGTTTCCGTCAGAATTTTTGCTTTCATTTCTTACTTCTGAACTAATCTAAGACACAAGGTTATGGGGATTACATCTCAGCCTCTCATTGCATCAGTAAAATTACTACAAAATGCTTTATTTACATTGAACAAGCGTCCCCTGTCTACATCAATTCATACTGCTATATTCGAATCGGATAAGGATAGGGAAGTGGGGAATATGGGGAAAGCAAGAGTACCGCTGGATACAATTCCAGTTTATAGCCCGAAGGCAGGTACTCGGGATGGGAAAGAAGAAGGAAAAAGGGAGAAAGAGAAGTACAGGAGAAGAATAAAAGAGAGGGGCAGACCCTCATGCGATGTTAGTACTAGAAGCAGTTTGAGAAAGGAAAAGACAGCAGGGAGAGGAAAGGTTTTTTTTTTTTTTTGATGAACTCATCTCTCTTGAGGAGTGCGAAGAGCATGCCCAAACCATCTCCATCTACCCCCTCACCATGATCTAATCCACATATGACACCTGAGTAATCTCTCTTATAGTTTCATTTCTAATCCTGTCGTGCCAGAAGAGAAATAAGATAGAATAGTGTGCCGAGTGTACCCTCAAGCAAGGGAAATCTACCCCAAGACAGTGACACCTATTTTGAGGGTTAAAAAAAGTATGATTGTACCATGATCTTATCCACATATGACACCTGAGTAATCTCTCTTATAGTTTAATTTCTAATCCTGTCGTGCCAGAAGACAAATAAGATAGAATAGTGTGCCCGAGTGTATCCTCAAGCAAGGGAAATCTACCCCAAGACAGTGACACCTATTTTGATGGTTAAGAAAAAGGTATGATTGTTGAAAAGTTATGATGTTACTGCTATACTTCCATTTCGGTTTTATCACCATCAATCTCAACCCCTTCCCCCAATAACCCCCCTCCCAACGCCCCCCCCACCCCACCCCCCAATAAATTCCCCATCATCCACAGGAAATTGACCAATACTACGGTGCTGATTGTTCATTTTCATCGAGGCACGAGCGTCGCTCATGTGGAGTATGTCGGTATCACAGCTTGGTAAGGCCTAAAGGGATAACCCGTTGCTCTTATCAGTGCCCGTGATTCATGTAACGCTGCCTATAAAGGCACATTGAGCTATCAGCTGATGTGGGGGGTATCTCCTTAAAATCGATGGTTGAGTTAAGACTAAGCCAAGCTACTGGTCATGTCGGGAAATTTGGCTAACTCTGGTGAAAGTGTTTTTGAGTATTATGATCAGCAAAGCTGTACTAGTCAGGGCCAACCATACTTGATTGGTTTCCTGTGTGCGATCAGACAAAAGCCTCCCACCATCACCAATCCGCACTAGTCAGCGTAATAATGAAAACTGACCAAAACCCCAGAAATGAATTGATGTGTCCTAGGCCTTTGTCCTGCAGTGGACTAGAAACGATTGTATTTGTTGTTATTACTGGATGGGTCGTCCTGTTATATGGAACTTGTGACGTAGAGTAGAACTGGCTTAGAATTAAAACACCAATTGTGAATTCAGTAATCAAACTTAGAACAAGAGTTTAAAACTCCATGAACTATCTGTAACAGGGTTGTGGTGGCCTAGTGGGAACGTCCCTGCCTGGTGATCGCTGGACTGGGGTTCAAGTCATAATCTAGCTTGAATGATTTCTATTGTCTGCAACAATGAGATGCTGGTAGGGATTGGGGGGGGGGGGTTATAGATATACCTGCTGAGTTATCAACAGCCATTGCCTGGCCTTCTCTGGACCTAGCTTGGGTGGAGAAGCGGGCTTGGGCTTTAATATATGGTCAGTCTCTATGGCATTGTCCTGGCAGCCAGGGCATTATCACTCTCCCTTGCCTCTGCCATTCATAAGCGACCTTTAAAACACTTTGAAACTGGATCCATTCCGACTTGTATCAAACCTCAAGCACAAATATCGTCAGAGGGCAAAAGTTCGATTATCAAACCCCCAGTTTGAAAGCCTCTTCCTTCAAACTTGCACGTCGTTGACTCCACCGAGACGAAATTCCGAGTAAATCTCTTTCGCTGGTTGACCCAAACCTCCGTATCAATGTAAATAAATTCAAATTCCTTTGACAGACAGCCAAGTCCAATCGCCAAGAGTGCTCGCAGCCGACGTTCAAACTTTCAGGATAACACGAAAAGACGTTTGCTTCGCTCCAGTACGTTTGACTGATTCGTTTGTACAGTTGGCTTCTTTAATTCTGGTACACTTCATGGGAGGGTTAGTTGACGTCAGTGTATAGGAATTAGTGAAGCCAACTGTACTTATCCCAAAAGTATACAATGGTGAATTACATTTAAATTGCTTATATATGAATAATATAAATATAATCTCTCTTTGATGTGAAGAAACTTATCTTACGTACTTGGATATAATAAATTTTTATTCGATTACATAATACAAACTAACACCTGGAAAGTTAAATAAGAATTCATTATGTGTAAGGAGTACACATAAGGAATAATAATAGTTATATATATATATATATATATATGTATATATAATATATATATTATATATATATATAAAATATAAATATATATATATATATATATATATATGTATATATGATATATATATATATATATTATATATAAAAAATAAATATATATATATATATATATATATATATATAATATTATAGAATACCAAAGTCTAGATTTAAAAAATATCAAAGACTGGAATTATAGAATACCAAAGAATAAAATTAAAAATAACTGTCTGGAATAAGAGAATACAAAAAACTGGAATCAGAGAATGACAAAATCTGGAATCAAAGAATACCAAAATCAAGATTTAGAGTATTAAAGTCTTAGAGAAAACCAAAGTCTGCAATCTTGGATTTAGAGAATACTAATGTCTGGAATGATAGGATACCAAAATCCGGAATTGCTCTCGAGAATACCAGCGTCTTAGAATATAAAAGCCTGGAATTTTGGATTTAGAGAATACTAATCTCTGGAATTAGAGAATACCAGAGTCTGGATTTAGAGAGTATGAAAGCCTGGAATTTTGCATTTAGTGAATACTAATGTCTGGAATTATAGGATACCAAAATCCGGAATCAGAGATTACCGAAGTCTGTATTTATGTATAAAAGCCTGGGATTTTGGATTTAGAGAATACTAATGTCTGGAATTAGAGAATACCAGAGTCTGGATTAGAGGGTATGAAAACCTGGAAAATTGTATTTAAAGAAAACTAACGTCTGGAATTAGAGAATACAGATTTAGACAGAAGACTAAGACATGGATCACCAATAACATCCAATGATACCAAAATCCAGAATTAGAGAATACCAGAGTCTGGATTTGGAGTATAAAAACCTAGAATTCTGGAATTAAAGAATACTAATGTCTGGAATTAGAGAATGCCAGAGTCTGGATTCAGAGAGTATAAAAGCCTGGAATTTTGGAATTCGATAATACTAATGTCTGGAATTAGAGAATACGCGAGTCTGGATTTAGAGTATATAAGCCTGGAATTTTGTATTTAAAGAATACTAATGTCTGGAATTAGAGAATACCAGAGTCTGGATTCAAAGAGTACAAAAGCCTGGAAATTTGGAATTAGAGAATATTAATGTCTGGAATTAGAGAATACCAGAGTCTGGATTTAGAGAATATAAAAGCCTAGAATTTTGGAGTTAGAGAATACTAATGGCTGGAATTAGAGAATACCAGAGTCTGAATTTAGAGAGAATAAAATTGGAATTAGAGAATACTAATGTCCAGAATTAGAGAATACCAGAGCTCTGGATTTAGAGAGTATAAAATTGGAATTAGAGAATACTAATCTCTGGAATTAGAGAATACCAGAGTCTGGATTTAGAGAGTATAAAAGCCTGGAATTTGGATTTAAAGAATACTAATGTCTGGAATTAGAGAATACCAGATATAGTCAGCAGACTACGACAAATC
>NC_090751.1:3220206-3227498 GCF_036898095.1 Palaemon carinicauda
CCCCTGGGCTTATGGCATCCTGCTTTTCCAACTATGGTTGTAGCTTAGAAAGCAATAATAATAATATTAATAATAATAATAATAATAATAATAATAATAATAATAATAATAATAATAATAATAATAAGATTCTAAATGGTAGAGTTGGTGGGACTGGAATTTGATTGTTTCTCTACCTCTTGTTATTTTGAAGTTTATATGTTTATATATGAAAGATTTATTTTAATATTATTGTTGTTCTTAAACTTCTCTTGTAGTTTATTTCCTTATTTCCTTTCCTCACTGGGCTATTTTCCCTGTTGGAGCTCTTGGGCTCATAGCATCCTGCTTTTCCAAATAGGGTTGAAGTTTAGCAAGTAACAACAACAACAACTATAATATTAACAATAATACTGATAATGATAATAATGATAATAATAATAATAATAACAATAATAATAATAATAATAATAATAATAATAATAACAAGAATAATAATAATAATAATAATAATAAATTGATAGTAATAAAATATCTGGTAAATTGTACTATACTGTCATTCTGATTGGGGAAACCTTAACGAGGTGGCTAAGTTTGTGCATCGCCATGATCATCAAAACTGTACTAGTTAAGGGACACCCATACTAGGCTGGTTTGTTGTGAGCGATCAGACTAAAGTCTCCCACCATCACCAATCCATACTCAGAAAGGGTTATATATTATTATTATTATTATTATTATTATTATTATTGTTATTATTATCATTGTTATTGCTATTATTATTATTATTATTATTATTATTATTATTATTATTATTATCATTGTTATCATTATTATTGTTACCATTATTATAAATATTATTATTATTAGCTAAGCTACGACCCTAATTGGATAATCAGGTTACTATAATCCCAAGGACTCCAAAAAGGAAATAAATAGCCCAGCAAGGAAAGGAAATAAGGAAATAAATACGAATGTATATCCTTCATAAATTTTCGATCTCGTATATCCACCTACGTATCTACTAATCTACATTGGGTAGAAAAAATAGCTCCATAAACTGAAGAATAAAAAATCCTCACTATCTTACGCACGAACACACATTTCGTGAGGCATCGGTAGAGCTGATAAGGGCCATAAAGATATCACAGTGGAAACTGCTTCTCGTTTTAAGACAAGATTTTGGGGCTCTATCTCTGACGCCTTGGAAGACTGGAGACTCTCTTTGTTATTTCTTCAAAAATCTTATTTTTTTTTTTTGTTCTTACTATAGTGAATTTCTTTTAGCGAGGCAGATTTGCACCGACTCGCAGCGCTGCCCTTTTACCACGGAAAAGTTTCCTGATCGCTGATTGGTTAGAATTATATCGTCCAACTAATCAGCGATCAGGAAACTTTTCCGAGCTAAAAAGGGCACCGCTGCGAGTCGGTGCAAATCTGCCTCGCTAAAAGAAATTGACTATAGGAGTATTGTTACTATTATAAGTGTACTATTAAAGGTTTGAAAGCCACTCATGAATGGGAGAGGCAAGGGACAGTGACACTGCTCTATCATGCAGGACAATGCCCTAGAGACTGATCATCATAATATGATCAGCGCCAAAGGCCCCCTCTCCACCCAAGCTGGGACCAAGGAAGGCCAGGCAATGGCTGCTGATGACTCAGCAGACAGATCTATAGGCTCCCGGAAAACCCCCATCCTTAGCTCACAAGGATGGTGAGGTTTCAGCGACCAAAGGAACTAACGAGTTTGAGCGGGACTCGAACCCCAGTCTGGCAATCACCAGACAAGGACGCTACCACCAGGCCACCACAACGTTCTTGTGACTACTGTTACTAGTATTCGTGTACTAGTATGACTATTAATTTTAATAATTGGTAATTAATTTTATACTTTTTGTTGTTGGATTGACCACTGACAACACGTTCCATTATTTTTTAATTTAATTTTGGTAAAGATTGGGCGCTTGATTATGTGAAAAAAAAAACGGGTGTACAGTATGTACGTATAAAAATATACATATATACAAATCTTTCTCTTGCCATTTCTTTCTCTTTGTATATATATATATATATATATATATGTATATATATATATATGTATACATATACATATATGTGTATATATAAACATTTACATATATATGTATATATATACACACACACAACACACACACATATATATATATACATATATATACATATATATTTATATATTTATATATACACATATATATACATATATATAAATATATATATATATATATATATATATACAGTATATGTGTGTGTATATATATATATATATATATATATTCATATAATATATACACACACACACATATATATATATGTATATATATACATATATATATATATATATATATATCTTCTACCCCAATACCACAGGAGCTTTAGGCTCCTTATCTATCTCTCGAGTCCCTAATCCTTACCCCAAGTTACGAGACTGGGGATTTTCGCTGGTTTCATTGTTCCGGTCTGCAGACCAGCAAAGATATCTCTTATCGTTTTACCTTTCCTTTTTATCAATACTCCTGGTACAGTTGGCTTCGTTAATTCCGGTAAACTGACATCTTCTTTGCTTCCTATGTAGCGTACCAGAATTAATGAAGCCAATTGTACTATGTACATTACGTGAACATAGGTAATTTTTTTTTCTCTTTAATAAACTCTACGTTGTCAAAACATTTTTTCAATATAATCTCTGGCTTATGTTATTTCTATTTGCTCTATTAAACAGTATATCATTAAACACCCTTTTTAATACCTTTCTTTACCCCCAAAAACCATGCATTATCAACCTAGAACGGAATTTTTTACTCTTATAAACCCTACGTTTTCAGAACAATGTTTCCAAAATAATCTCTGGTTTATGTCATTTATATGTACTATATTAAATCGTATGTTATCAAAAACACTTATTTATCCCCCTTTTTTACCCGCAATAAACAGTGCATTATCAAAAACACTTCTAATTTTATCATTGGTTTATGCCTTTATCACTAATAAACCGTATATTTACTCAGTTAAACCGAATATAATAAAAAATACTAATTTATCCTTTTTTACCCCTAACAAATAGTATATTATAAAAAAAAATTCCAATAAAACCACCAAGAATTTATCGAGATATGAATCCTCAAAAATCTACATAATTTCAATGAAACTCATTAATAATCCATAAAAATCCATATAAATCCAATGACTTCCCTAAAGAATTTGTCGAGATACAAATCCACAAAAACAATGAAATCCATCAGGAATTTATCGAGATACATATCCACAGAATTTGTCGAGATACAAATCCGCAAAATTTCAATGAAATCCATTAAGAATTTATCGATACAAATCTACAAAAATCCAATAAAATTCATCAAGAATTTATCGAGATAAAAAAAAGAAGAAAAAAAAATAATGAAATCCATCAAGAAATTATCCAGATACGAATCCACAAAACAATGAAATCCATCAAGAATTTATGAACTACAAATCCACAAAACAATGAAATTCATCAAGAATTTGTCGAGCTACAAATCCCAAAAAAATCCAATAAAATTCATCAAGAATTTATCTATACAAATCCACAAAAAACATTATTCAAAACAAATCTATCAAGAATTTATCCAGATACGAATCCCCCAAAAAATTCCATCAAGAATTTGGAGATAAAAATCCCCAAATAATCCACATAAATCCAAAGAAACATATTAGTTATCGATAGAGATAACTCATGTATAGAAAACCAAACCAAGATAATGCATCATCACCTTCCAACCCCGAAAGCAAAACAGAGTAACACACAAAGAAGGGGTCGAACATACACTGCCCTAATTAATGCCTGGAAGTTTGAAAACTTTGTTAAAATTAATCTGTTCCAAAAATAATCTCCCGAGTGAAAACATTCGCCCTTCATACTTCTCACGAGAAGAAAAATGATAACGAATCTCAGGACGAAAATTTTGGAGGTGCTCCCGGTTCGCCAAATTAAACTTTGAAGAGGTTCTTAAAAAGAAAAAAGAAAATAAAAAAAAGGTAAATAAAAGATACCAAGAGGAGGGTAGCGGTGGCGTTGGTTGGCTGAGTCGAGTCTTGGCAAGTTTGAAGTGGCATCGATCATTGCTGTTATAAATACTAATATATATATATATATATATATATACACATATATATATATATATATATATATTTATATATATATAAATATATATATATATACATATAAATATATATATATAAATATATATATATATATATATATATGTGTGTATATATATATATATATATATACACACGCACATATATATATATATATATATACATATATATAGACACACACATATATATATATAAATATATATATATATATATATATAATGTATACATATATATATATACATATATATATATATATATACATATATACAAATATATACTGTATATATATATAAATATATATATATATATATATATATATGTACATATATATATATATAAATATATATATATATATATATATATATTCTTTTTTTCTTAACTTGGTATGAATAAAACAATGTCCTAAAGATATCCTCGTAAGAGCTAATGAAGGTTAATAAAGATTTTGAAAAGTGTATACCTTAGTAAACCGACACTAAAAAAAATTGAGTCTTCAAGTAATATGATAGATTTACCCTTCAAACACTTCAAACAGATTTTGAAAGTTTATAATTGATAAAAGTCAAGTTTTATATAAAACGTACCAAGATATTAAGTCTTCAAATTTCTTATAAAGATACCATCAAAACACTTAAGCGGATTTTGAAAGGTGTATAATCTACAGTCAATTTTTTTAAGCGAGGTAGATTTGCACCGACTCGCAGCGGTGCCCTTTAAGCTCGGAAAAGTTTCCTGATCGCTGATTGGTTGGACAAGATCATTCCAACCAATCAGCGATCAGGAAACGTTTCCGAGCTAGAAGGGCACCGCTGCGAGTCAGTGCAAATCTGCCTCGCTAAAAGAAATGAAGTTTTAGTACAAAAAGTCCTATATTTTCCTTCATTAAAGCTGTTTCCTTTATTCTTTACACTGTATTTCTTAAAACCATTTTTCCTTTTGATGTTGAAGAGGTCGGATGAGCGAAATAATGACAAAGTCTTGACAAGACAGTAAAGTTTACGCTCGGTTGAATTTTTTAAGATTTCTTTTCTTACAGATAGAGAATACTACTCCGAAGATGTTTTTAGTAACAAATTTTATATTTCTATGAATATTATTATTATTATTATTATTAATATTATTATTATTATTATTATTATTATTATTATTAACTAAGCTACAACCGTAGTTAGAAAAGTATGATGCTATAAGCCCAAGAGCTCCAATAGGGAGAACTACCCCAGTGAGGGAAGGAAACAGGGAAATAAATTAACCGGAAGAGAAGTAATAACAATAAAAAAAGATCTGTAGATTATTTCCCATTACTTGTCTCAAGAGAGATTAGTTCACCAAACCTTCAATATGGCTCCACAAGGCACTAGAAGAGTTGGAAAACCCAGACCTACATGGCTGAGAGGACTATGAAGCATGAAGTAGGAGATGATGAATGGCGAAATGTTGATATATAACCTCAAGATAAAGACGACTGGTGAAATCTAACCGACGCCCTTTGCGTCAATAGGCGTAAGAGGACATGATGATGATGATGATGATGATGATGATTTGTCTCATGTATAATACTTATTATAATTTCTGATTTGAATTATGAATTAAATCTCACATAAAATCTGATTCTATTCAACAAAACACTAATTTATAAATTGTTTTCGATATTGTAGCTAATGTAAGTCCCAAGACTCCAATAAAAGTATTTGGTATCAAAACAAATATATTTGTTACGCATGAATAAACGAGCCTTGAGAGAGAGAGAGAGAGAGAGAGAGAGAGAGAGAGAGAGAGATATTTAGACATTTGGTGGGTGACTCTATTTCAAATATGTAAGAAAAAAAGTACATAGATAGATAGTGATTACATTTATAATATATATATATATATATATATATACACACACATATATATATATATATATGTATATGTATATACATATATATATATAAATATATATATATATATATATATATATATAAGATGGTTAATGGTGATGCCATTTCTAACATACACAAAAACGTAGAATCCTACTTTTAAGATACTCTTAAAACATACAACATTCCACAATACCTTTCGCAAACCGCATGAGAAAAATGTCGCTAGTTTAACAAAAGATGAAGTATAAAAAAAAGAAAAAAAAAAATTACACGTGACTGTCAACGGAAAAAGTTTTCATTCGGGAGGGAAAGTTGAATTCAAGCTACATCTCGTCAACCCAGAAGACATTGCAAAATTCATTTCACACATGGAAGAATGGCAAGAAGAACAAGAGGAGGAAGAAGAAGAAGAAGAACAACAACAACAACAACAACAACAACAAAAAGGAGGAAGACTAAGACAGTAAGAAGAAGGGTCTAAGGAAAAGCAGGACGTTGACAGATATATATTTTCTTGCGTTGTCGTTTAATAAAATCAAATACAAATTTAAATTCTGGTTGGATCTCTTCATGGTCCATAACACAACCAATATAATTAAATGATAAAGATATCAATAGATTATATAATAATAATGATTTTATTTTCACTTACCACCAAATATAAACACATATAATTCCGTATAATAATTCTATTGGAAACTTTTATAATTGAAGGAAAATAAACATAACCTTGTATTCTACAAAACCCATCAAAGAATATCATGGAATATATATATATATATATATATATACATACATATATATATATATATATATATATATAAAGTTAATTTCTCCTAGGGTCTCTGATCCCGAGGCAGAACGAATTCAATATTAATAGGTATTTATGACTTACATAAATATAAGAAAAACATGATTAAATATATATATATATATATATATATACATATATATATATATATGTACATTTATATACATATATATATGTATATATAATATATGTACTTATATATTACATACATATATATGTATAATATATATATATATATATATATATATGTATGTATATATATATAGAGTATATATATATATATATAGAGAGAGAGAGAGAGAGAGAGAGGGAGAGAGAGAGAGAGAGAGAGAGAGAGAATGTCGGCCAGCCGACCATAAAATTTCCCAGTTTATTCCTTACCTGCTGGCAGTTGTAGGTGATAAGTGTTATTAAGCAGGTGACAGCAGGCACCCGTGGCACAGATCAGCAGGGAAGCCACT
>NC_090751.1:3232998-3235498 GCF_036898095.1 Palaemon carinicauda
ACTGAAGCTGAATTAACAAGTCCACACTGTTAAAAATGTGCATTATAAAACGGTAAATGCCTGGCAACATTTATTCCAGGATTTTTACCGTTTTAAAAACGGATATATTGACATTAAGGAGTGATATTAAGGTCACCAACCCATAAAAGATTACAATAAAGTAAGGTAAAATTACGGTCGCCTGTATTTTACTGAAATACGGCTGAGAACAGTATATTTTTACGGAGAATTTTTGATTAAAATCACAGTTTTTTTTTTTTTAAGTATTGCTCGTGACCTTCAACATCCTGACATCAATTATGAAAAAGAAAACAATTCTCTGATGCATTATGCAATTGAAATACAAAAATCTTACTTTTGCTACATTGTATAATCTATTCAATATTTTTTCTCCTCATTTTATGCAGAATCGTGTATGCATAATTTCCGTGCATCTAAAAAGAATTTATAATCATTTTTATATTCGTCCATCCACTTATTTGCGATTTGCATGTTGGTCTTCAAACACAGCGTATTCAGCCTTGACCTTCAAATGCGGCCTTATTTAGGCTTAACATTTATATATACAATGCATTTATTTTTCTAGCATCCAGATGGCTCTTGGGCCAGACATGCAAATTCCTCAGCCTCATCTGGAATGCAAGAATAAGTACAATGCATTCAGCAAATAACACCAAACGTTTGCGGAGAAAGGGACGGAATTATACACGTTTTTTTTTTTTCGTTTTTTTTTTTCTTTTTATTTTTGAGAGGGGGGGGCCTCAGGAAACCCTCCCACCCACTATTTGTGATAAGTCTCGAACGCCCCCTTTTTTTTGTGATGAGTCTCGGATGCCCTCAATTTTTTTTTTTTTTTTTTTTTTTCGTTTTTTGTTTGTGATGAGTCTTGGACGCCCCCAGTTTTTTTTTTTTTTTTTTTTTTTGAAGAGTTTCGGACGCCCCTAATTTTTTTTTCTTTTTTCGTGAGTTTCGGACGCCCCTAATTTTTTTTTTTTTTTTTTATGAGTCTCGGATGCCCCTAAATTTCTTTTTTTTTTCTTTCTTTCTTTTTTTGTGATGAGTCTCGGACGCCCCTAATATTTTTTTTTTTTTATGATGAGTCTCGGATGCCCCTAAATTTCTTTTTTTTTTTTTTTCTTTTTTTTTGTGATGAGTCTCGGACGCCCCTAATATTTTTTTTTTTTTTATGATGAGTCTCGGATGCCCCTAAATTTCTTTTTTTTTTTTCTTTTTTTTGTGATGAGTCTCGGACGCCCCTAATTTTTTTTTCTTTTTGTTTTGTGATGACTCGGACGCCACTCACACCCCCCACCTTTTTTTTTTTTTTTTTTTTTTCGGACGCCCCCTGAAGGATGGGACGCTGGTCGTAAAGGATATGGCGCTGACTTTTGCCGTTGGGTGGAACTTAAATGAAATTTTCCGCGGTATTGTGAAATGGAGGTTTTGCTATAAGCGTTGATGATTACTGGTCTTGCTGGTGATGATGTTGATGATAATGTTGTTGTGATGTTTCTGAAGTTGTTGCTGATGTTGTTATTATTATTATTATTATTATTATTATTATTATTATTATTATTATTATTATTATTATTATTATTGCTTCTGAAGTTATCTTGTTCACTTGACGTTTTTGCTGTTATTATTATTATTATTATTATTATTATTATTATTATTATTATTATTATTATTATTATTATTGCTTCTGAAGTTATCTTGTTCACTTGACGTTTTTGCTGTTATTATTATTATTATTATTATTATTATTATTATTATTATTGCTTCTGAAGTTATCTTGTTCACTTGGCGTTTTTGCTGTTATTATTATTATTATTATTATTATTATTATTATTATTATTATTATTATTATTATTATTGCTTCTAAAGTTATCTTGTTCACTTGACGTTTTTACTGTTATTATTATTATTATTATTATTATTTTTAATATTATTATTATTATTATTATTATTATTATTATTATTATTATTATTGCTTCTGAAGTTATCTTGTTCACTTGACGTTTTTACTGTTATTATTATTATTATTATTATTATTATTTTTATTATTATTATTATTATTATTATTATTATTATTGCTTCTGAAGTTATCTTGTTTACTTGACGTTTTTACTGTTATTATTATTATTATTATCATCATTATTATTATTATTATTATTATTATTATTATTATTATTATTATTATTATCATCCCCTCCCCTGTTATTCCTTACAAAGCACTGAATCCCTTCCTGGAAATGTCTCCTGTCCGTTCTTCTAGCCCAAACTGAAAGTTGAAATGCTGGTTTTAATATATTATTTTCTCTGTGCTCCCAGACATTTGCATTCCAAAGACATCCCCCTCCTCCCCCCCTCCCTCCTCCCCTTCCCTCCCCCTCTCCCACGTCAGTCCTATTCCTCCCCCCTCCCTCCTCCCCTCCCCTCCCCCTCTCCCATGTCAGTCCTTTTCCTCCGCCTCCCTTGACAACGCGCAATATATTTCAGT
>NC_090751.1:3242998-3245498 GCF_036898095.1 Palaemon carinicauda
TGCCCGAGTGTACCCTCAAGCAAGAGAACTCTAACCCAAAACAGTGGAAGACCATGGTACAGAGGCTATGGCATTACCCAAGACTAGAGAACAACGGTTTGATTTTGGAGTGTCCTTCTCCTAGAAGAGCTGCTTACCATAGCTGAAGAGTCTCTTCTACCCTTACCAAGAGTAGCCACTGAACAATTAGAGTGCAGTAGTTAACCCCTTGGGTGAAAGAAGAATTGTTTGGCAATCTCAGTGTTGTCAGGTGTATGAGGACAGAGGAGAATCTGTAAAGAATAGGCCAGACTATTCGGTGTCTGTGTAGGCAAAGGGAAAGAACCGTAACCAGAGAGAAGGGTCCTATATAGTACTGTCTGGCCAGTCAAAGGACCCCATAACTCTCTAGCGGTTATGTTTTGATAGGCGTGTATTTATTTATATGTTTGTATGTTTGTTACTCACTTGTTTGTATGTTTGTTTACGATTCGCATAACTCAAAAAAAATATTAGATCGAATCTCATTAAAGTTGGTGGGATGATTGGACGATTTGATTAGATTTTGGGAGTCATTGGGTCAAAGGTCAAGGTCACGTAAAGGTTAGAAACGTCTTTTTGCTATATAGTGGTCAATTTTTATCCGATTTGCGTGAAACTAGTGTCAAATGTGCATAATTTAATTGCCTGTCATATGGTATACAACATGGTGATGTCATTCCCTTTGTTTATTCTTGTTTGTTTGTAATTCGCATAACTCAAAAACTATTTGACCGAATCTCATGAAATTTGGTAGATTGGTCATCATCCAAGGACAATTTGATTAGATATTGGAGTGATTGGGTCAAAGGTCAAGGTCACGAAAAGGGTAAAAACGTCTTTTTGGTATGTAGTGGTCAATTTTTATCCGATTTGCATGAAACATGTCAAAATGCGCCTATAGTCCATTTCTTTTAGCGATGCATATTTGCACCGACTCGCGGCGGTGCCCTTTTAGCTCGGAAAAGTTTCCTGATCGCTGATTGGTTAGAATTATCCTGTCCAACCAATCAGCGATCACGAAACTTTTCCGAGCTAAAAGGGCGAGTCGGCGGTGCCCTTTTAGCTCGGAAAAGTTTCCTGGTCGTTGATTGGTTAGAATTATCTTGTCCAACCAATCACGGATCCGGAAACTTTTCCGAGCTAAAAGGGCACCGCTGCGAGTCGGTGTAAATATGCATCGCTAAAAGAAATGGACTATAGTTCAATTGCCAATCCTGTGCTATACTATGGCTGATTGGACGCAATGGAGGGTAGCGAAACCGAAAGAAGGGATTGGTTGATTGGTTGATTTAAAGTTTTCAGGCATCCTGGCATTTAAGGTCATTGACCCCGATATCATTCATTTTTATGTAAGAATTAATAGAATATTCAATTAAAACCATAAAAATCGACGCCTATATCAATTATTTTATGTAAAAATTAATAGAATATTCAATTAAAACCATAAAAATCGACGCCTATATCAATTATTTTATGTAAAAATTAATAGAATATTCAATTAAAACCATAAAAGTTGAATATCATTATAGAAATGGAATAGTTTTCAGAAGACCTGCTTCTGAAATAAAGCTAAAAATGCCGTTCGCATGGTAGGACACCCGAAAGAAGGGAGAGAGAGAGGGGGGAGAGAGATGGGGTGGGGGAAGGGGGGTAAATTGCCCTACAAACTGCCTTCCATATGTGTCCTTTTAGTGTCCTATTTTGTCGTCCGAGGAGAAGTTAAGCTTAGGAATGTCCGAATATCTAAAATTTTACGATGACTTGCGGATTTTCTTTTGGTGTCTTATTGTATTCCCGCCAATCGTCACACAATTTGGTTTTGTTTGTTCAACGGGGAAATTGAATTCCTTCTTTTATCGCTGTACTCAAGGAACCATTGTTTGTATTATATTGATCATTACTGTTGCCATTTTTTTTTAGGGGGGAGATTTTTTTTTTTTGAGGGGGAGCATTTAGTCGGACACGTTTTTTCACTTCGTATTTGCTGGGAAATTAATTTTTTTTGCGTTTTCGGTTTTTGCTAATATTTTAGCTGAATTATTGAAGGTTTCTAGTTGGGGATTTTCATATTTATTTTGGATTTCTGTTTGATGAAACTTTTAACTGTGTAAGTTTTCAGTTTTTGTTTTTTGAAAAAAATATTCTGCTATGTTTTTGGAGTTCTGTTTGTAGTAACATTTATCGTAAAATGTATTCAAGATTTTGTTTTGGGAACTACAATTTTTTTTTTTTAACTCTTAACTCGACAGATTTTTAATTTTTACCTCTTGAAAAAAAAAATTATTCTGATAAGTTTTTGGAGTTATGTTTTTAGTAACATTATCCTGAAATGTATTCAAGTTTTTGTTGTGGGAACTCTACCCTTTTTTTTTTTTTTGAGGGGGGGGGGGTTGGGGGACTCTTAACTAGACAGATGTTCAGATTTTATTTTTTGAAAAAAAAAAATATTCTGATAACTTTTCGGGATTCTGTTTATAGT
>NC_090751.1:3250498-3252998 GCF_036898095.1 Palaemon carinicauda
TATATATATATATATATATATATATATATATATATATATATATATATATATATAGTTACGCTCAGCGGCATTGTCAAACAAATAACTACTTGAACTCTCCCTGTTCCTCGGGAAAGGGGGAGAGTGAATAGCCATACCCTGGTGAGACGTGGTACTCCGAAAGATACACTCGGAAACCACAACATGTGCGAGTGCTTGCATATCTATCTAAATATTTAGCCGTCATTTTTGACGGGTCGCGTACACTAGTAGTAGTAATGATAATAATAAGCAGAGGAATAACAGTAATGCATCTTTGTATAGTCCATTTCTTTTAGCGATGCATATTTGCACCGACTCGCAGCGGTGCCCTTTTAGCTCGGAAAAGTTTCCGGATCGCTGATTGGTTGGACGAGATCATTCCAACCAATCAGCTATCACGAAACTTTTCCGAGCTAAAAGGGCACCGCTGCGAGTCGGTGCAAATATGCATATTTGCACCGACTCGCAGGGGTGCCCTTTTAGCTCGGAAAAATTTCCGGATCGGTGATTCGTTGGACGAGATAATTCCAACCAATCAGCGATCAGGAAACTTTTCCGAGCTAAAAGGGCACCGCTGCGAGTCGGTGCAAATATGCATCGCTAAAAGAAATGGACTATAGTTGGGTATGAATTTTATTCTCCTTGCCCTAATGTTTAATACTCTTTAAACACAGCATTACAAAAACCTTTTTTTTTAAATTCATCTCGAGGCCAAACCATGAAACAAGTAAACAATATATCTTTTTTTTTTTTTTTTTTTTTTAATAACATACTCGCGCATGCACGACTTCAAAGTTGCCCCAAAATGTAGAAAACTATTGGTTTTTTCTCGAAGCAAAGTTTTGCTGAAAAAAATGCCAAAAGATATCAGCAAACTTTGCTGACGTGACGCTGCCGTAAGTGTTGTATCTGACGATGTATATCGCTTACATTGCAATATCAGTTGTGACACAAAGGTGACACTGTGATGGTGTCGTATCTGACACTTGATTTATTATTATTATTATTATTATTATTGTTATTACCTAAGCTACAACCCTAGTTGGAAAAGCAGGATGCTATAAGCCTAATGGCTCCAGCAGGGAAAAATAGCCCAGTGAGGAAAGGAAATAATGTACTAAATAAACTACAAGAGAAGTGATGAACAATTGAAAAGACATTTAAGAACAGTAACATTAATATTAGCTAAGCTCCAACCCTAGTTGGAAAAGCAGGATGCTATAGGCCTAAGGGCTCCGGCAGGGAAAAATAGCCCAGTGAGGAAAGGAAATATGAAAGTAAGTAAACTACAAGAGAAGTAATGAACAATTAAAATGACATTTAAGAACAGTAACATTAATATTAGCTAAGCTCCAACCCTAGTTGGAAAAGCAGGATGCTATAAGCCCAATGGCTCTAGCAGGGAAAAATAGCCCAGTGAGGAAAAGAAATAAGGAACTAAATAAACTACAAGAGAAGTAATGAACAATTAAAAAGACATTTAAGAACGGTAACATTAATATTAGCTAAGCTCCAGCCCTAGTTGGAAAAGCAGGATGCTATAATCCCAAGGCCTCCAACAGGGAGAAATAGCCCAGTGAGGAAAGGAAATAATGAACTAAATAAACTACAAGAGAAGTAATGAACAATTAAAATGACATATTTCAAAAACAGTAACATTAAAAAAGATCTTTCATAAATAAACTATAAAAAGAGACTTATGCCAGCCTGTTCAACATGAAAACATTCGCTGCAAGTTTCAATTTTTGAAGTTCAACCGATTCAACTACCTGATTAGGAAGATTATTCCACAACCTGGTCACAGCTGGAACAAAACTTCTAGAATACTGTGTAGTATTGAGCCTCATGGTGGAGAAGGCCTGGCTATTAGAATTAACTGTATACCTAGTAGTTTTAAAGTTAATGTAGTAGTATATAAAACTGTATTATTCAAGTGTTAATACAGTATAGCTAGCTACTGTAACTGATAGAATAAGAGATACAGCAAATTCAAGGATTATGTAGTTTCCAAAAGCCCAGAACTGAGCCGTTCTGATATTCAAGATGTCTCTCTCTCTCTCTCTCTCTCTCTCTCTCTCTCTCTCTCTCTCTCTCTCTCCACTGAAAGGTTTGCATCGTAAAGTTTGGAATAAACAGTTTTATAAACTGTGTTTATGTCGATTCCCACGACATTAAAGAATAAGATATTTTCCCTTTACGATATTAGCGCCATTGTAGGCAGCCATTCTATCGGGAATTATGGACATATAGTCTTCCTCGTATCAAGACTTCCTTGGGAGGGGTCTCTCTCTCTCTCTCTCTCTCTCTCTCTCTCTCTCTCTCTCTCTCTCTCTCTCTCTCGATCCTTCATCATCATTATCCCAACCTTCATCCATCAGACATTAAGAGCAACCTCGTTCATCAGATACGTTGATCTTTCATCACAGTCTCCAGCGTGGGATTTCTTCATCCGTCTTTGACAGCTGCTGGAGATCTGATG
>NC_090751.1:3257998-3263149 GCF_036898095.1 Palaemon carinicauda
ATTAAAAGTACCCCTCCTTTTCCAGTTGTTGGATTAAAAGTAACCCTTCCTTTTCCAGTTGTTGGACTAAAAGTACCCCTCCTTTTCCAGTTGTTGGACTAAAAGTACCCCTCCTTTTCCAGTTGTTGGATTAAAAGTAACCCTTCCTTTTCCAGTTGTTGGACTAAAAGTACCCTCCTTTTCCAGTTGTTGGACTGCTTCGTGGTGCCCGTGGTGTTAGCCTCCAGCTGGTGCTTCCTGAAGGTGCGCTATAAATTGGTCCATGTTTTAGGTGTCGGTTTATGTCTGCTGGGTGTCGGATGCCTTGTCTGGGCCAACGTGGAGGACGGCAAGGCTACTATTCCAGGTAAAGGGAAAGAGAGAGAAATGGGGTTTTGTTTTGATATATACGACGAATAGGGAGAGATATAAAGTAGATTTGTTGGTTGGTTCGTAGATAGAACGGCTAGTTTGGTATGCTAGTCTTAGAAACTGCTTTTGTTGATGTTTATTTGAAATTATTAGGTGATATATCTATATTCCTCCCCGTAGATCTGACCGGAATAAGGTTTGTGATGTATTTCAGTTTTGGTTTGATTTTCATTTCGATATATTAAGAAAATTTTAAAATGTTCAAATACCGTAATGTTAGCATCATATTTGTAATGGCATTATAATACGCTGATGATAGTTAGATCTCATTGTAGAATGTTTTTTTTTAAATCCAAACTATGTTAAAACCTAGATTAAATTGAACTTACAAGAACCAGATAGAGAATGAAACTTTGATTATGATTATTGTAACTCAATCAACCAAGTCTATTGTAAATTATTTTTTTTTCAAACTATGTTAAAACCAAAATAGATAAATTATTAAGCTTCCAAGTACCATATATAGGATAAAAACAATTCATTAACATTATTATAACCAAATCTGATAATAACTAGAACCCCTGATTTCAGGAGCCGAGCGTCTATTAGGAGATATGCTGTGTCTAGGAGGTGCTGCCCTCTATGGGATAAGCAACGTAGCGCAAGAATATGTAGTCAAGACTTACGACAGCGTTGAGTTTCTTGGCATGATGGGTCTGTTTCGGGTCGCTTATCAATGGCATTCAATTGTTAGTACGGTATTGTATACACATAACGACTTCGCTGTTTTCTTGATTATATTACCAATTTACTTGATTCTCATTTCATTGTTTCTAAGAAAATTAACTTGTCTTGCTTACTATCTTATCTTTAAGATTGTCTTTTGGTAAAAGAAGTTTTTGCTAAGAATAATTTTCAGTTACACTTGCCTTGTTGTGATTTATCAATATTAAAAAGTAGAGTTTATTAATAGCGGAAAATTTTCCAATACATTTGAATTTATATGACATTAGTTTTATGATTTTGCATGTATGTATGTATGTATATATATATATATATATGTGTGTGTGTGTGTGTGTGTGTATATATATATACATACATTATATATATATATATATATATACACTTATATATACACATATTTATAATATATATATATATATATATATGTATATATATATATATATGTGTGTGTGTGTATATATACATACATTATATATATATATATATATATACTTATATATACACATATTTATAATATATATATATATATATATATTTATATATATATATATATATATATATAAACTTTATACCCTGCTGAATAATTAAAGGTATTTGGTAAGTTCTTAACCTTTAGAGACTTCGTTCATTTGCTAATGCGCAGAAATTCCCCCCCCCCACCCCCACCCGTTGTCTCCTTCCCCCCTGCCCTGTCTCTCCCTATGCTTTGTTCCTTTGCTTAATTTCCTCCTTTGTTCGCATTCTTTTACTTCGTTCGACCAAACTTTTACGAAATGGTCCTGTCAACCTTTGCAATTAAATGCTTGAATATTTCGTTTTCATATTTCACCAATTTCGTTGATTTTATTTCTATTTCCTTTATATTTTTATTATTTTTCTGTTTTCGATTAACTGAAAAACAATATTATTTTCTTCATGGTCTTTTCATGCACCAAACGCATTCATTTTATTCCTATTTTCTTTATTTCTTTTCTTCTATTTTTTTTTTATTTTTGGCAAATTGAAAAACAATAATTATTTCTTTTCATAATTTCGGATATTTGTTTTGTCTCATTGCTTCACTTATTTATATTGTTTTTCATGTTCTTCCGTTTGTTATTATTTCCTTGGTGTTTCTCTATTCACTTTTTTCTCAATTGTCTCTATTCTTCTCCCCCATTTTCACTCCTTCCTTTTCCTGGTTTCAATTTTTGGCGTATTTTACTCTCTCTCTCTCTCTCTCTCTCTCTCTCTCTCTCTCTCTCTCTTTTTTTTGGCGTATTTTACTCTCTCTCTCTCTCTCTCCTCTCTCTCTCTCTCTCTCTCTGTGCTACCGACCCTTCTCCCATTTTTTGTTCTTCTGTGCCATCTCTCTCTCTCTCTCTCTCTCTCTCTCTCTTTGTTCTGTGCCATTTTCTTTCCCACCTCTATTTCTGTTTCAATGCTTCTTCCCTCTTTCCACCTTGCACATTCTATCTACGGTTTTTCCTCTCTTTGATTTCGACGCGACCCTTTGCCCTTTTTGTTTTTCCTTCCCTTGCCCTTTTCCCCTCACGCCGTCTTCACGCCCTTTCCCCCTCACGCCCTTTTCACGTCTTATTCTTGTCCCTTCTCCACGTCCTATTCTTGTTCCCTCTCCACTCCCTATTCCTGTCCCTTCTCCATCTCCTATCCTTGTTCCCTCTCCATGTCCTATTCTTGTCCCTTCTCCACGCCCTATTCTTTTCCACTCCACGCCCTATTCTTGTCCCTTCTCCATCCCTTATGACTGTCCTCTCTCCATCCCCTATCCTTGTTCCCTCTCCACGCCCTATTCTTTTCCACTCCCCACGTCCTATTCTTGTTCCCTCACCCCGCCTTATTCCTATCCCTTCTCCATCCCCTATCCTTGATCCCTCTCAACGCCCTATTCTTGTCCCCTCTCCACGCCCTATTCCTATACCTTCTCCATCTCCTATCCTTGATTCCTCTCAACGCCCTATTCTTGTCCCCTCTCCACGCCCTATTCCTATACCTTTTCTATCCCTTATCCTTGATCCCTCTCAACGCCCTATTCCTGTCCCCTCTCCACGTCCTATTCTTGTCCCTTCACCACGCCCCTTTTCTTGTCCCTTCTCCACGTCCTATTCTTGTCCCTTCTCCATCCCCTATCCTTGTTCCCTCTCCACGTCCTATTCTTGTCCCCTCACCACGTCCTATTCTTGTCCCCTCTCCACTCCCTATTCCTGTCCCTTCTCCATCTCCTATCCTTGTTCCCTCTCCATGCCCTATTCTTGTCATTCTTGTCCCCTCACGCCCTATTCTTGTCCCTTCTCCACACCCTCTTCCTGTCCCCTCACCACGTCCTATTCTTTTCCCTTCTCCATCCCTTATGGCTGTCCTCTCTCCATCCCCTATCCCTGTCCCTTCTCCATCCCCTATCCTTGTTCCTTCTCAACGCCGTAATCTTGTCCCCTCATCACATCCTATTCTTGTCCCCTCACGCCCTATTCCTGTCCCCTCTCCACGCCCTATTCTTGTCTTTTCTACACGCCCTATTCCTGTCCCCTCACACCCTATTCTTGTCCCCTCTCCACGCCCTTTTTCCCTAACGTATTTTCCACGCCTTTGCCCCTCACGCTTTCTCCTCGCTCTTTTACCCTCTTCACGTCCTTTCCCCCTCTCCACGCCCTTTTCCCTCACGCCCTTTTCCCCCTCACGGCCTCTCCACGCCTTATTCATGTCCCCCTCGACAGAGCGATATTGGAAAGGAACGACGTGGGCTCCGTGCGGTGGGACACATGGCCAGTGTTGGCACTGGTGGGAGGTTTTAGCGCCGCCCAGTTCCTGTTCTACGTGGTGGCACCCGCTGTCATTCGCGTCACGTCGGCCACTGCACTCAACCTAGCACTGTTCACCGCGGATTTTTACATTCTCATAACTGGCATAGCGCTCTTCAAGTTCAAGGTACTGGTTGCATTTTTTTGGGGATTAATTCCATTTCGCCTTGTATATATTTGCATGGCTTTGGAGATTATTTAAGTAATAAATTTAGTATATTTTTTCTGTTTCATAAATTACAAACTGTTCTCGTAGGGATAATGTCGTCAGTGTACCTCGTGGAGTCGTGGTATATACTGTATGGTGATTCAAGTAATAGATTTAGTATTCGGTTCTATTTCATAAATTAAAAACTATTCTCGTAGGGATAATGTCATATACCTCGCTGTATATACTGTAGGCATTACAGTCCTTACGTGATTACAATGTCTAGACTTTTAATTTGCATCCATTGCCATTTTCTTTTATTCCATTTTGCCCTGTTCTTCAAAGTGCAACCCCCCCCCCCCCAAATTTGGCCCTCAGCCCTGAATACCCCTCCCCCATATGGACTGTAGGCCTATGACCAATTTCAATGAATCCAAATTTCATTAACCGTTTGTCTTATTTGGAAACATAAATTCTTAAGGTTCAAATGCACAATTACTTTCTGGTAGAAGAATCTTCGTATAAATTCCACTGTCTTGGGGTAAAGTTCTCTTTGCATGGGGGTACACTCGGGCACACTATTTTATCCCATTTCTCTTTTTATTTTGTTAATTTTTTTACACTTTATATAGAAAAATGTTTATTTTAATGCTACTTTTCTTAAAATGTTTTTTTTTTCCTAGTTTCCTTTCCTCATTAGGCTATTTTCCCCTGTCGGGGCCCCTGGGCTTATAGCAACTTGCTTTTCCAACTAGGTTTGTAGCTTAGCAAGTAATAATAATAATAATAATAATAATAATAATAATAATAGGGTTTCTATGATTCTTTTGTACTGACTTTTTTTTTTAACTAAAAATATATCTGGCATCCTCCATAGAACTTTTCAATAAACTAAATGCGAATTGAATATTGCTATTTTGTCTTTAAAAACTCACATAATTCTCTAAATATACTCATTGATTTCTAAGTACTGACCATTTTTCCAATCATTTGCATGATCTTAGTGATATATCATCTCCTCCTACACCTATTGACGCAAAGGGCCTCGGTTTTATTTCGCCAGTCGTCTCTATCTTGAGCTTTTAAATCAATACTCCTCTATTCATCCCC
>NC_090751.1:3263649-3403649 GCF_036898095.1 Palaemon carinicauda
AGCTTTAAAACTTTTTGTTACTTTTTTATATTTGTCAATAAAACTCCGCCATTCATCTACAAGATTCTCTCTCTCTCTCTCTCTCTCTCTCTCTCTCTCTCTCTCTCTCTCTCTCTCTCTCTCTCTCTCTCTCTCTCTCTCTCTCTCTCTCTCTCTTTAAAACTTCCTTTTTTTCATTTTTGTCAATAAAACTCCGCCATTCATCTACAAGATTCTCTCTCTCTCTCTCTCTCTCTCTCTCTCTCTCTCTCTCTCTCTCTCTCTCTCTCTCTCTCTCTCTCTCTCTCTCTCTATGCTCCTAATATGGTGTGCAATGACACCATACTTTGTCTCAAAATGTTAATTCGCTTAGTTTTGAGTCGAATAAATATTACTCCAATTAAAGTTATCTCGTACCTCCATTTATTACTCGTTTATCTCATATTCCCCAGACTACTTATACATTATTATCAAATTAATGTTAGTTTTATTTACAATTTATTCCACATTTACCTTGCTTAATTGACTCATTTCCACCTAAATTTACAACTGAATAAAACACGTGATATGTTTGCTAAAGAGTATCTTGTTTGTATAATTGGAGTATCTATATCTGTTTTGAATAATATATATGTTACTTATACAGTCTTCTATAAATCTTAGCAATTCTAGTTCTCATTTTCCTTGAATTACTTTCCCAAAATGCATGATCAGTTTTTTGTGGGGTTTAAATTCCTTCTTCATTTCTGAAAGAAGCACACAAATATGACGTCATGAAACTAAACGCCATTACGCCAACCCTCTATGTGTCCGTCTTTGTTCTTGTGTAATCTAATTTTGCGTTTTTCTAAAAGGTATGGTGTCACATGGTTGGAATTTATTGTTTTTCCACTTTTTCTTCATATGCCCAAACTTTTACAAGTAATTAGTAAGGTATTTATTAACCAAGTAGTGTTTTGTTAGTCTGTATGTCTCTAGGGTAGGCTAGTTTAAGGTACAAGTTTCAGTTATGTTATAGTTACGAACGGAAAAAGCTTTTCCACTATAAAAACAGTTGTTTCTAATAGAAAATTGTCCCCAATGTGTACTAATTGGAGTCGTTCAATTTAGCCTGTCCTAGGCTACTTATAAAACCTAACCTTATATAGCAAGGGATTTCAACTTTCGGTAAAATTATTTTTATGGGAGGAACAACATTTTGAACTGAATAAGAAGTTTTCCTTGTATTAGATATTGTGCTTTCATTGAATTTGACCTTTATTACAACAGCAAATAAACTGAAAAGCTGATAGACCGTCTATGAACGGGGAGATTTTTTAGAAATCTAAAGGTTTTAGCTCCGCCTCGGATTTTATTGTGAAACCTAATGAACTACTAATGATTAATTGATATATACTGCTTAAAATCATGTGGGGAACATAGTGTCCTTGTAAAATAAAACCCCAGTGGGATAATGTTTTGTTTTTTGGGGCGGGTTTGGAACCTAAAAACCAGAGTCAAATGTTGAAAATATTCCTATTTCATGTGTGCCATTGATGATAACCATTGCGAATGCATTTAAAACAAAATTGTAACAAGTACAGTTATATGTAGCCTACTCTAACCTTACCTAACTTAGTACACCAAATATTTACATGATTGTTGGGGTTTCAGATCAAGTCCAAAACTCAAGGTAATTTTATTTACAAAATCATGTTCTTTCTTATCGACTTTCTTCTTTGCAACTTTTCCTTGAAAGTCTCCATTGTCACTTAAAAGATGATTTACTTAAACTTCCTTTGATAATTGTAGCCCACTGAACAGCAGTGTGCAAGGGTTGGAAGTGAAACCCCTCCCCACCCAGTAAATAAGAACACTGAGCCTTAATCAAGTTAGAAGGGGTTACTCTGAATTTCCCCATAACTATATATCTTCAGGGTAAATTTACAGTTTCATCCATTATGGGGAAACTGGAATAAAAATATATTTGTTGCATCAGAAATAGTGTAGTTCCAACGAATTTAACGTTTATTTTGACCGCAAACCATCCGATTTGGAGATTTACTAAGTTGTTCTAGAATGCAGAAAGACCCTACTTCATCCCAACAATTATGGGGGACACCAGGTGGGAACCGGGGTTTTGGGTGGGGGGGGGGGGCGTCAAATGATATTTGCAATAAATGAATACTTATCCTTCCACCACCCCTCCCCCTATACCCCTATCTAGCCCTACCGGGGGGGGGCTCGGCCCCCCCTGCAACCCCCCCTTCGACCCCCCCTTAAGGCCACAGTGATTTTCAGGGCACTACTGAACCTAATAAACCCACCTAACCTAGCCTAGGGGCTCTGTACCCCTACCTAGGGGCCCTGTACCCCTACCTAGGCCTACCGGGGGAGGCTCCGCCCCCCCTGTGACCCCCCCTTAAGGCCACAGTGAATTTTGGGACACTACCGAACCTAATACAACCACCTAACCTAGGGCCCTGTACCCCTACCTAGGCCTCTGTACCCCTACCTAGGCCTACCCCTGCGAGGCCACCCCCCCTTACAGCCACTACCTAACACATCCATCAAACCAAATCCAAAGGGATGGTACTGCTGCATACATCGTTATATTATCACCATTATAATATACTCTATAAATTAATGAAGCTTACCTTAAACTGTTGGTTCATCAAGATGTGTTGCTGCTTTGAGGAAAACGTGAAGCCGTTGGGAAGGTTCCTTGACATGCAGGCCAATTTTGATTTTGTAAAATTAAATTGTCTCTGGCACAAATGCACTAGTTTTTCAACAAATTCATTGTAAGTTACGAAACAGTCAGGACATGAAAATGGATTTTCAACTTCTTGTGCAACATGAGATGACGCCCTTTCTATGGTCTCCATGTCTAAAACGAAATGAAATGCCTGGGAAGATATTGTATTGTCGCGATGTTGTATTGTCGCGCTGTGATTGGCCAAACATGTATGACGTCATAGTGGACAGGCGCTCTGATTGGCCAAACGTGTAAGACTTCATAGTGGACTAGTTTGTCAGCGGATTATAGTGGTTACAGGGCTCATTTAAGCAAATACAAGACACAGTCAACAATAACAACAGACTTAGAAAATATCTGGGAGGAAGACATGAGTAGCGTGAGTTTGATCGTCGATATATAAAGAACCAGGCATTTGCGACAGATAATATTTTACAGAAATACTACAAAAGACTTGCTTTACTCGGGAAATATATTATTATAATAGATTTCCCATAATGGATGAAACTGTAAATTTTCCATCTTCAGTATCAGTCCTCATAGAAAGTATGATTCTGATGTTGGGGTCTATTATCAAGAGAAGATTAAGTAACTTCTTTTTTTGTTCATATACGACACACAAACCTTCGTCCATTAATTGGGGAGATTACTTTGGCTTAGCTGGAATAGGTCGTTCAAATGGATAATGAGCAGTTATCCAACTGGAGAGGGTGAGAGGAGAGGAGCCCCGTCCCCTTCCAGTTGCCTCATAACTCGCTTTTGTTCCATAACCGAAATACAAACCACGCTATTTACATGGGGTTTTACTTTCGGCATAGCTGAAATGACAAGCCATTAGAATTTTAACGATGGTTAATTACCCCCCGCGCTAGTTAGCAAGGGGGTTGGGGAGTGGTAGCTAGCTACCCCTCCCCCCCCCTCACACACCGGTGAACTGCTTCACTTCACTTTTGGCTCGGGCGATGAGCAGACGTCTCTGCTTCGCCCTCGCATTTTTGACAGCCTTAATTTTGTTTTGCTTTTTCTTTCAGTTTGTGTGCTTGAAGTTGGCCTCTTCCTTCCTTCCATCATACGGAAGTGCCCTGGACTCCCCGACCGTCCTTGTGGAACGTTCATGTCGGCGGTCGAGACGGACCCTCACAACTTATGCCCGCTGTGTCGAGGTCAACGGTGTGAAAGGGATAATACCTGTAGTGAGTGCAGGGAGTGGCCTACCTCCTAGTGGGAGAGGTTTGCCCGGCGGCGTAAGAAGAAGCCTAAGCGTGACCGTTCTCCTTCAAGGGTTGCCTTGAAGAAGGAAGGTTCCAGGGACTCTAATTCCGCCGCCCGAACCTCCTCCGAAGCTCTCACTCGATCGGTCTCTCGCAAGAGGCCGGTGATTGGTAGCGCAGGCCCTTCTTTTGTTTCCCAATCTCGGGGTTCGGGAGAGGGCGTTGCCTCCCATAGCGAGACAGCTCCCCCTCCTACTCCGGGGGAGGGCATTGATTCTGTTGATGACCATGTGACTAGCGATGATCTTTTATAGCTTTGGGCTTCCTTGGGGCTTAAGGGATCGCCCTCCAAGGAAGCCCTGTTTGACCTGATCCAATTGGGTGCAGCTGTCAAACAGTCGCCGATAGTAGCAGAGGTAGATCCTCTGTCTATTGTTGACATTGTTGTGGCAGAGGCTTCCGACAGGTCAGGTCAAACCCCTGCTGAGGCTGCGGTTGTTGCTGAAGGCTCAGTTCCCCCTCCGAACATCCTTCGAGGGAGGAGCTGGGTCCAACGGTCTCTCCTGCGGGTGACTCTCCCCCTCGGGGGAGTGCACTGACAGAGACTCCTCTTCGGAGGACAGACGATGGTGTTGCTGTGCCTCGAGGTCGTCTTCGCCGTAAGGCTCGCCCTCCTCTTCGCCGTAGAGGCCTTCCTTCTCCCTACAAAGGAGTTAGGAGGCGCCTCTTCGGGTCTTCGCCTTCGACTTCCCCCGCAGAGGATCCTCCACGTCGAGAGCAGACTGTTGCAGCTGCTTCCTTGGACCTCTCCGCAGATCGTTCGCGATCTCCGACGCCTGCCAGACCTTCCAGTCTTCCATCTCCGTTCCTGGACGCAGATGCGCAGTGGGCGCCCACACATCCTGTTATCCAACGGGCACCGGTCCCTTCGGGGCAAATGGGCTCTTCTCACAATGTTGGTGAGTCTCTCGAGCGCCAGGTCTTACCTGCGCACGCGCGCAGTCCTAGAGGTTCCTTAGATAGCGCACAGGCGCTCACAGGTTCCTCTGGACTTGCTGCGCCCAGATAATCTCCTGAGTCTCACCGTAGATCTCCTGCACGCCAACACTCACCTACGCGCCAGCTCTCTCCTGTGCCACAGAGACCTCCTGTGAGCCAGCGTAGCTCGTCTGCGCACTTCTGTTCCTGCTGCGCGCAATGCGCGCCATCTGTCTCCTGAGCGTCCACGATCTCCTGCTCGTCAGCGCACAACGGCGCGCCCTGTTCCTGATGCGTGCCAACGTTCGCCCGCGCGCCCACAATCTCCGGATCTGGGCGCAGGCAGGGACACTGTCCC
The DNA here is from genome assembly GCF_036898095.1 of Palaemon carinicauda. NCBI lineage: Eukaryota > Metazoa > Arthropoda > Malacostraca > Decapoda > Palaemonidae > Palaemon > Palaemon carinicauda. The sequence continues at coordinate 3,268,913 of NC_090751.1, forward strand.
TCCGCCTCCTCGCCGACGTTCGCCTACGCGCCAGCCATTGCCTACGCGTCATCGCGCGCACTTCGAGGATAGCCCGAGTTCCTGCGCGGCGCACCCACGAGATGTCTCCTGAGCCCGCCCACGAGCGTTTGCCTTTGCGCACTTCCTCGCCCTCTGGTCCTGCGCCCCAGTTGGTTCCTTCTGACCGCGCAACTGCGCGCCAACGGTCTCCTGCGCACCAGCGACCTCCTACGCGCCCGCGCGATCCTTTGCCTGCGCGCAAGCGCGCTCCTACGCACCAAGGCGTCTGATCGCCACAGGTCTCCGACACGCCCACGCGCTAACTCGCCTGTGCGTAGTCGTTTGCCTGTTCGCGCTACGCGCCACCATTCGCCAACGCGCCGCCAATCGCCTACCTTCCACCGCTCGCCCTTGCAGCCACGCGCACCTTCGCCAGCGCGCCCGCGCCTTCATCTCCGTACGCATGCGCGCCGACGTTCGCCCGCGCGCGAACCAGCGGTTCTACTATCGCGCGAGCGCCAGCACGACCTCGCCAGGGATTCTTGCCGGGTTTCGCAGCGCGCCCAACTGTGTGAGTCTTCGGGGACGCGTGCTTCCAGATCCTCGTCCTCGCAATCACCACCTCGCAACCGCAGAGCTGTGCACGTCCAGGAGCAAGAAGAATCTTCGGAGAGGTCTACACAACATTCTTCTTTTCAGGCAGGCCCCGTAGTTTCCACTCCTAAGGATCAGCCGATCCCCTTCCCTCCGGTGGGTGTTGCTGACACTGCGTCGGTCAGCCGCCAGCCCTGGTTTGGGTCCCTGATCAAAACGAAGCAGATGTCAGGATGCTTGAAAACTTTAAATTAATCAATCAATCAATCAGGCGATGAAGCCGGCCCTCGCTGATCTGGGACTGAAGAGGAGAGGAGTGGACTTCGTGGTAACTTCTCCTAGGGTTAAGTTGGCTCCCGAGAAGTCCGCCGGGAAGGCCCCTTACCCTTCGCAGGCGTTTTCTCCTTCCCCTGTGGACGAAGCCTTTCCGTCCTCAGGAGAATCCAGCGAGGTGAGGCGTTCTCCCACGGCACCAATGGGAGGAATCCCACCTCGAAGAAGAGAACCGTCTCGTTTGGAGAGGAACCCCCAGACTTCTTTGCTTGAGTCCTGTATCCCTCCCAGGAGGGAGCCTAAGGACTCGAAGACTGTTCCCAAGTCTTCTACCCGGATTCGACCAGAGCTACCGAGACCCCAGGAGAACGTCCACGTATCTCCCCAAGTAGAGCTACTGGGGACAGGAGATCTTGCTGCCAGTCCACAAGGAGGAGAGCAGCACGAGTCGGAGCATGCCTTCTGGCAAGTCCTGAGTCTGTTGAGGTAACTCAACGGATTCAAGGACCCCGAGACCGCCCCCCCGCGAAGGCAAGGATACGGTCCTGGACCAAGTCTACGGTACCCAGAAGCTCCCAAAGGCCAGTGCGGCTCTGCCCTGGTCCCAGGGAGTGAAGAGTGCCAGAGACAAGGTTGAGGGCCAGCTCACCGAACTCGCCTCCTCCAGCCGTTCCTCTGCCGGGAACAAACTCCTCCCACCTCCTCGCGTACAGCAGAGGAGGTACTTCGAGATCATGGGGGAGTCTTGTTTAGCTCTTCCCCTCCACCACTCTGTGGAAAAGCTCTCTGGGGGGATTTCTCTTGAGAAACTCTCCGCCCAGCAGGTAACATTCTCGGCTACGGAGATCCTAAGCCAGGAGAAAGTCGCCAAGTGTGCCATGCAGGCCACTTCATGGCTGGACATCTGGCTGGGGTCTCTGGGTATCCTGTTGCGATCCGAGGACTTGTCCAAGGAGAGCACCAGGAAGGCCCTCGAGAATTTCCTCCGATCGGGCAAGCGCTCCATCGAGTTTTTAGCTCACCAAGTTTCGAACTTGTGGGCAAACTCGATCCTAAAACGTCGGTATGCCGTGTCTGAGAGGTTCCACTCGAAAGTCCCAGCCGTAGATGTCAGCAAGCTCAGACACTCCTCCATCCTTGGAGATAGTTTGTTCGAGCCCAAGGATGTGGAACGGACAGCTGAGAGGTGGAGAAAGTCAAATCAAGATTCGCTCCTCCAAATGGCCCTTACGTCTCGGCCCTACAAGCCTCCAGCTCCTCAACAACAATATCAGCAGCCTCGTCAGCCTAGGACATCGAGACAGGCTCCGGCAGCAAAGGCAAAAGTATCTAAGCAGCAGCCCTTTCCTGTCAAGGACAAGAAAGGCAGAAAGTCCTCCAGGGGAGGTAAGAATCCTAGGGGGAGCGGCCGAGGCCGTAAACGCTAGGATTGGCAATCCCCCTGCATGTCCACCAGTGGGGGGATGCCTACAAAGTTGCACGGACAGGTGGCAGCAACTCAGGGCCGATTCCTGGACGATCTCTGTGATCAGCCAAGGATATCGCGTCCCGTTCATAACATCTTTTCCTCCCCTGACAGCAAATCCAGTGTCGTTGAACTCCTATGCCATGGGATCGGTAAAGGGGCTAGCCCTTCGGGCAGAAGTCGAGACCATGCTCAAGAAGGATGCTCTCCAGGAGGTCGTCGACGGCTCCCAGGCTTCTTCAGTCAACTCTTTCTTGTAAAGAAGGCGTCTGGAGGCTGGAGACCTGTCATCGACCTCTGCTCTGAACAAGTTTGTCAAGCAAACTCCGTTCAGCATGGAGACAGCGGACACGGTCAGACTTGCAGTGAGACCGCAAGACTTCATGTGCACTCTGGATTTGAAGGACACGTACTTCCAGATCCCAGTCCATCCGTCTTCCAGGAAGTACTTGAGATTCAGCCTAGACAACAAGACCTACCAGTTCAAGGTGCTGTGTTAGGGTCTCTCCACAGCACCTCAGGTGTTCACCCTGATTTCTTCGTGGGCACACAGGATCGGCATCGGCTCCTCCGCTATCTGGACGACTGGCTGATCCTGGCAGACTCTGAGTTGACCCTTCTTCGACACCGAGACAAGCTTCTGGGACTTTGCCAAGATCTAGGGATCATGGTAAATCTCGAGAAGTCTTCTCTGCTCCCAACTCAACGACTGGTTTATCTAGGCTTGATATTAGACACCAATCTCCACAAAGCCTTTCCATCAGACGACAGGATAGCAAGGCAGAGGAGGGTCACAAGACCTTTCCTCGGACAGGAAGCCCTTCCAGCCCAATCTTGGTTACGTCTCCTAGGTCACCTGGGCTCCCTGGCCCGTCTAGTTCCGAACGGCCGCCTCAGGATGAGATCCCTACAATGGCAGCTCAAGTCCCGGTGGAATCAAGGCAACGATTCCCCGGACACTCTGGTCCCTATGGGACCCGCGGAACGGACGGACCTGCAGTGGTGGCTGACCGACGAAAACCTTCGAAAGGGAGTGGATCTTCTCGTCCTCCCCCGGATTTGATGCTGTTCTCGGACGCGTCAAAAGAAGGGTGGGGGCCCACGTTCTGAACCGAAGGATCTCAGGCCTATGGTCAGAATCAGAAAGGTGCCTCCACATCAACCTGCTAGAAATGAAGGCCGTCTATCTGGCCCTTCAACAGTTCCAACAGGTCCTGGCGGGCCACTCCGTGGTGGTGATGAGTGACAACACCACAGTAGTGGCTTATATCAACAAGCAGGGAGGTAGCTTTTCACAACAGTTATCCCATCTTGCAGTAGAGATACTGAGGTGGACCGAAGTCCACTCGATTCCACTATCAGCTCGCTTCATTCCGGGCAAAAGGAATGTGCTCGCCGACAGTCTGAGCAGAGCATCGCAGATAGTGAGTACCGAGTGGTCTTTGGATCCTCAAGTAGCCAACAAAGTCCTGACTTTGTGGGGTTCCCCAACAGTGGACCTGTTCGCGACAGCTTTGAACTTCAAGCTGCCGCTGTACTGCTCCCCAGTCCCGGACCCCAAGGCACTCTGGCAAGATTCCTTCCAACAACGGTGGGACGACATCGACGCCTACGCCTTTCCACCGTTCTGTCTGATGAGAAGGGTGCTCAACAAGACCAGACTATCGGTCAATCTGTCAATGACCTTAATAGCTCTGCTATGGCATCACGCTGAGTGGTTCCCGGACCTTCTGCAGCTTCTGACGGAACTCCCGAGAGAGCTTCCCCCATGACACGAGCTACTCAAGCAACCACACTGCAACATCTACCACAAGGCCGTAGCTTCGCTTCGGTATCACGCCTGGAGACTATCCAGCGTCTCCTCACTGAGAGAGGCTTTTCGCAACAAAATGCGGAGAGGATGTCTCGACACCTGCGAAAGTCATCCGCAGGGGTCTACCAGGCGAAGTGGAGAGTCTTCTGTGGTTGGTGTCGTGGGATGGGTATCTCTCCCCTCGATGCCACTATTCCAGCAATAGCGGAATTTCTCGTGTATTTGCGGGAGGAAATGCGCCTTTCAGTCTCGGCGGTGAAAGGCTATCGCTCAGCCTTAAGCTTAGCCTTCATGCTGAAAGGAATAGACATTTCTTCCTCGCTGGAACTTACTCATACGAAGCTACGAACTTACCTGCCCTCAGTTGGAAGTGACATCCTCCATGGAACGTGGTTCGCGTCCTCAGGGCTCTTAAGAGACCTCTGTTCGAACCATTACGCCAGGCCTGTGATCGACACCTGACTTGGAGGACGGCGTTCCTGCTCGCTTTGGCCTCTGCCAAGCGGGTCAGTGAACTTCATGGTCTCTCATACGACGTCGCCCATTCAAGGGGATGGGGGGAGGTAACGTTCGGGTTCGTCCCTGAGTTTGTAGCTAAGACTCAGAACCCTGGAGTGCCGGACCCACGGTTCGACTCCTTCAGGGTCTCGAGTCTTCGTTCTGTAACAACTGACCCAAACCATCTGTTACTATGTCCAGTGAGAAGTCTGAGGCGTTATCTGAAGAGAACGGCTGCAGTCCGTCCTCGCGTGCAAGCCCTGTTTGTGAGCACGGGAAGGACGAAGAGGAGGGTCACCAAGAATACTATCTCTGCCTGGATCCGAAGGGTCATCCACCACGCCTTGAATCCAGATCCTCCTCCGTCATGTCGTCCCAGAGCACACGATGTCAGAGGCATCGCTATGTCTCTGGCTTTTAAGAGAAACTTCTCAGTGACGCAGGTGCTACAAGCTGGGGTCTGGAAGCGTCAAACGACCTTCACAGCCCACTACCTGCAGGACGTGACCCAAAGGAGCCTTGATACATTCTCAATCGGCCCTGTGGTGGCTGCACAACAGCTGGTCTAACCTCAGGCTCCTTAATGGACAGGTAGCAGAAGGTTGAGGGCATTGTTACCCGGTTTTAGACTGCGTGAATGAAAGATTATGTCTGGCCCTTACTTCTTTCTTCATCCTCCCCTCTCTTGGGGAAAGCAGCATCCTGGGCTCTCTGCATAGCTGACCTGGAACCTCTGCAGGTAAACCATGCTTCCTTGTGTTCCTAGTATTAAGATGATACTGTCACGTCCCCCATACCCTGACGAGGTGGTATTGGGAACGTCCTAGCCTAGAATTTGATCTAAAGGACTTCAGGTCAACTTCCTAGGATGAGTCACACTTCAACCCTCCACACACAAGCTTATGTAGGCCGCTCAGGTGCAGGGACTTTTTCTCGAGTGCTGCTCACTCGGATTCTGAGTCCCTGGGTAAAAGCCAAAGCCAGTAAGGCCGGGACTTTCCTCCCTACCTAAGGGGTGAGTCACCCCATGTAAATAGCGTGGTTTTTATTTCGGTTACGGAACAAATGACAAATTCGGAGATAATTTGTATTTTTCCTAACCATACAAACCTTATCTATTTACACATATTTTCCCGCCTGCCCTGTCCCCCAAGGCAAGTCCTACCTCTTAAGTGAAGTGAAGCAGTTCACCAGTGTTTGAGGGGGGGAGGGGTAGCTAGCTACCACTCCCCTACCCCTTTGCTAACTAACGCTGGGGTAATTAACCCTCGTTAAAATTCTAATGGCTCGTCATTTCAGCTACGCCGAAAGTAAAACCCCATGTAAATAGCTAAGGTTTGTATGGTTAGGAAAAATACAAATTATCTCCGAATTTGTCATTTTACTTCGACCTCTGTGACGTACGGACCTGCTTTACAGCTCTTGCCAAGACTGTTGCTTCTTTTTTCTTAACTGTGGGATTATTAAATAATGGAATGTAAACAAGAACTTAAGGATGGGTGGTTGCTGCAGCTGATTCTTGATGAAGCCAGCTGTGGTTGTGCATGCCATGTGTGCTTCGTTCCGAGGTATGTCTTTTCGCATGCATTCGTTCATCCCATTGCTCCGAGTGTCTGTCGTTGCCTCCAGTGCAGTGGCAGGTGTATGCCCTGAAGGTGAACAAGCATGCTAAATATTTGTCAGAATCAGATTAGGCAATGCCCAAGAAAACATCTTCAGGTCTGTGGCCAAGACTTGGAATCCAGTGGTGCATGACCCCAGGTTCTAGTCCTTCTCCATCCCCTCCCTTTTAGAAGCATTGGGTAGGAATGAAGGAAAAATGCTTCTTGTGTCATTTGAGGGCCTTGTAGTGCTATATGAAAAGAACCCAATATCTCAAGTGTGTGTGTGTAGGAGACTTTTCGTTAGCACTAACAGGTCCAAGAGGTGTCAGACAACACAAGCTAATGCCCTCTCTCTACTGGCAAGGGGCCTGAGAGATCATCCCAGATTCATGCCATAAAGTAAGTCATGTCAGATGTATCCCATTTGTTAATAAGAACCTGTTTGGCACAATTCTTGAAGAGGAGTCTAGATACAGCCCATTATCAATGAAGGTATATCTACATCTCCCTGGATACCATTAACCTCCTGGTGGTATTTTGCTGCAGATTGTGTACGGTACCTCTTTCACATAACAAGAAACATCTCGTCTAGGATAGCAGTCACAATGCAAATATCCAACTACGATGAAAACCTACTCCTATCAAAGGACTCAGGTTTGTATAGTTGGGGAAAATACAAATTATTTTTAAAAATTTGTGATATTACGTATGCGATAATGCTGTTGTTGCACCTCTCATAATGTGACAAGATTAATATGTATTTTTCTTAATGATACAAATTTTGAGCTCTTTATACAAATTTGTCCCGCCAGCAAGTCCTGCCTGCAATCAAATCTGACGATAGAACACAGAACACGTTAGTGTGTGAGCGGGGTAGCCGGAACTAACACCCACCCCTGACTAACTAGCGGTGGGGTAGTTTTACCTCACTAAAAGTCTTATGGCTAGTCTTCCAGCTTTGCCAAAACTATATTCCCTAATAAAGAGGTCAAGGTTTGTATCGTTAGAAAAAGATACAAATTACTCTCAAATTTTTCCTTTTTCTTATACTGTATTCCCAGAGTTGTTTTATCTACATAATGTGTTTTTATTTTCAGTTCCATCCACTGTATTTCCTGTCGTACATTCTTGTGGTTACAGGCGTTATAGTGTTTGTTATTAAGCCCACTCCTATTGCTTCTACTAACAGAGGTTATTACAGGTAAGTTACTTTCATAATTAATTTATTCACAAAAGGATTTACGTACTGTATGGGGGAAAAGTATGAACTATTGTATACTGTATTTTACCTTAGATAACAAGAATTATTCAAACCTTGTACAAGGAAAGTATTTCCATCTTGTAGAGTATTAAATGACTGTACTCTTAATTTCTTTAAAGTCAGACATTTTTTTTTTTTTTTTAATAAACACTTTGTGTCTGTTATCTTGAAGTATAAGAATGATTTACAGTATGTATAAATCTAGGCTTTTTATATTAAAAATTCCTGATTTCCCCAAATTTATTAGTTGTATGAAAGGAAATTATTGCCATATTTTTTAAGCCACAAATTATTTATTATAACTTAAGCGCATTTATCTGAACCTTTTAATTTCTTTAATTGAAAGTGTGAAACAATTTAGTGAAGTTGAATCTATGATGAAATCAAAACTTTTTTTATTATGCTAGAGGAAAAAATAAGTGAATAAAATTAGAGAAAAGATAATGTATAATATAGTCCTAAAATCAGGTTTGGTATGATGAACGAGCACTTTAGAAAGCCGCTGGATATGCGGTGGGAGGAACGAATGAATGTCAAGTTATAAACATTGTTGGATACAGAATCCAGTGCCCTTGCCCTTGTGGCTGAAAACCAGGAACAGTTAGAAAAAAACTAAGAAAAAGGTAACTTTAGAATAAAGAAACTTCATTGATTTGCAGACAAAATTGGTCCTTCCACTACCTCAAGTGTTAGTAAAGTCATTAGGCACTTGCTACTAAGATGATGATTCCCTCATGAAGATGCAGAAGAAAGATTTATTTTGGCCCATTAGAAATTTTCTTGTTGTAGATCATGTTGTATAGATGGACCAGGTGAAGACACTGTAATTAAAGATAAGTTAGAAATGGTTATGGTCGGAAAACCCAAGAAAGGAAGATATTCTATGACAATAGTCGGAAAATTAATAAGACAAGAGACCATATGTTATGGCGGTGTATGTATGACAGTCAAGAAATGTATCGGGTGTTTGATAATTTTCATCAAGTTATCAGATGAACTCTGGGCTATGATTTTTTGTAGGACCGGTTAACATTAGTTTCATTTTGACAGTTAATCTGTTCTCCCTAGCGTCTGTGTATAAGAATTGACTACTGTGTATGTAGTTTTTAAAAATTGGTACTGTACTGGTAAATGACTATCTCTCCACTGCATTATATTTTTCATTCTAATTTTTAAGACAATAATGGCCAAGAAACTTCTAATGGAGCAGCAGAAAATAGGAGATCTTGTTAAAAATTTGAAATATTAGATATACTGTATTAGGTTTGGATTGTAAATGTCGAGAGGAATCTTCTAGAGGTGCTAAAAAAACCACAGTTTCTTGGTGTGAAATAGAAATGTTAGGCATAACAGGCTCTAATACTTCTAACTGTAATTCCTGTAAATCATTTTACATGTACTGTTATTGGAAGAACATTATTTTACAAATTTTCTAATATTTGCAGGGAAATTTCGGTTGGACGATCAAGTAGTGGAAATGAGGTAGAACTGACGACAACTCCAGGAACGGCAACGAGCAGTATGGGAGGTGGCGCTTCCTTCACAGAGTGGCCTCCCCTTCCTCCCGAAGTCAGAGGTTGCCCAGACTATCCTTACCCCCATTCTCATTCTTCAGAATTTAGGCATGGTAAGATGAACGGCTACTGACAGATGTTCAGAGAAAACTATTGTATGATCACCTTGATTAACTTGTGTGGAGGACACTTCATAAATTATGATATAGAACATTATTTTTGACACAGCACATAGGTCAAAGCTACTAGAAAATACTCCTTAATGAATTGGAGAAGTACTTTGTGTACAGTATGTAATCTTGATAAATCTTCATATCAATTACTGTATATGATATTCCTTGTGTAAAAACGGTTACAAGGATTTCTGCTGAACACGTGTTGAACATTGAGGTTTCTTGCATTCATATTAAACAAGCCAGAAAAAGATAAAAGTAAAAAACAGAATTTTGATAATTGAATTTATTTCTATACTCGCCCAACATTCATATTGCTTTTGTCTCCTGAAGCTTCGTTATTATGAAGTTGCCCCTTAAAAATAAAAATATCCGTTTTCTTTCCTTCTGATATACAAATGCTTCTACCAAACAACAAGACTAAAGGCATCGACCAACAATAACATGCTGCGCATATCAGAGAGTGCTGTACTGTAATCTTCTTTAATCTGAAAGTCGACAAAATTCCCTATCCTCTTGATGCTGCTAGTCAGTGGGGAGGGAAGGTGGGTATATACATGAACATCAGGAAAGTATAGAAATAAAAAAGTTTATTATTAGGATTCAGGTTAATATTTACCAAATCCCTCTTGAGTGTCCATGAGGATGGCAATCCCCATTTCAAAATAGTTATGGATTATGTGGCTAAAAGTGCTTTTGTAACTGGACAATTAGTTATAGAGTAATTCATTGGAAAAAATTTGGGCTCAGCAAGTTTGGTTGCTCAGGTTACTGGAACAGTTAAGAGGCATGGTCAAAGGAAGAAGTTCTTCCTGGGAATGATGCTAGCAACAGATCCTTTTCAGGTTTTTTTTTCCATCTGAGAAAATTATTGTCTTTTCTATTGTTTAATAAGTTCAAACGAATGAAGTTTATGACTTAAGGGACCATGATTTCCTTAGTGTAATCCATTCCTATGGGATGCCTATAGATGTAGGTCTTCCAATTTCATCTCAATCTGCATTGGACCAGAATAGTCAATCCAGGTACAATCTCAATTCCAGTGATGAAAAACTAACTTTAACTGCTGAGTTTATGGTTTAACCACAGGTGGTTATCCCTGGGAGTTTTCTTGGAAATGAAAATCCCAGACCTATCACTGTTTGCAGATAATTCACAGGAAGTATGGGGAGCAACTCTCCATATCAATTTCCAAAATATTCAAGCAGTATTCAAGGCTCTTCGGGACCAGGAACCAGTGGTGATAAGGAGCACTCATGTGCTGTTTTCAAACAGTACGACAGCATTTGCCTACATCCGAAATCAAAGGGAGACAAGGTCACAATCCCTGTACTAGATAACAAAAGTGCTGTGGAATTAGACAAGTTTGAAAGGAATGTCTTTTCCATCAGTTTATTCTGGGAAAGTCAAACATCTTAGCAGGTCAGTTAATAAGGAATAGTCAGATTCATCGAAATTATGGTCTCTATATCTATCAGTACGTCAAAAAAATTGGAATTAGTGTGGTCGACCGGACTCTGACTTGTTTACATAAAAAAAGAAGTATTTTGTTCACCAGTTCTTGATCCTGGATCCCAGAACATGAAAGGTAGATGCCCTATTACAAGACTGGTCAACTCTGGATCTGTGTGCATTTCCACCAATCGCCAGGATTCCAAAGGCAATAGACAAGTTCAGAAATTTTTACTACAGCAGGATGATATTGGTAGCTCCATTCTGGATAGGAGGCAAGGAAAAGGTGGGCAGAGTATTTTGAAAGTTTACTGAATGTTGAGGATAATAGGGAGGCAGATATAATTGCTGTTGCAGGTGTTGAGGTGCCGGTGATGGGAGATGAGAATGAGAGAGAGATTACAAGAGAGGAAGTGAGGAGATCACTAGATGAAACGAGAGTAGGAAAAGCATCTGGTATGGATGGTGTGAGAGCTGAGATGTTGAAGGAAGGGGGTGTGACTGTACTTGAATGGTTGGTGATATTGTTTAATATGTGTTTTGTGTACCAGGTGAAAATGAGAGTGGTGAGAGACTGGTAGATATGTGTGTTGAACAAGAGATGGTAATAAGTGCTAGCTTTTTTAAGAAGAAAGATAAAAATAAGTATACATGGGTAAGAGTGGCAAATGGAAGAGTAGTAGAAAGGGCATTAATGGATTATGTGTTGATAACTAAAAGAATGTTTGGAAGATTGAAAGACGTGCACGTGTTTAGGGGTATGGCTAACGGTATGTCTGATCATTTTTTGGTGGAAGGAAAATTGGTTGTAGCAAAAGAGTGGGGGAATAGAGTAGGTGGATGTAAAAGGGAGCTAGTGAGGGTTGAAGAGCTAATAAAACCTGGGGTAAAAAGTAAATATCAGGAAAGGTTGAAAATGGCATATGACGAGGTAAGAGTAAGAGAAACTGGTAATTTAGAGGAGGAGTGGAAGTTAGCAAAAGAAAATTTTGTTGGGATTGCAAGTGATGTATGTGGCAAGAAGGTTGTTGGAGGCAGCATGAGGAAGGGCAGTGAATGGTGGAATGAAGGAGTGAAGGTAAAAGTGGAAGAGAAAAAGAGGGCTTTTGAAGAATGGCTGCAGAGTAATAGTATAGAGAAGTATGAAAAATATAGAGAGAAAAAGGTGGAAGTAAAGCGCAAGGTACGTGAGGAAAAGAGGGCAGCTGACCTGAGGTGGGGTCAGGGACTGGGTCAGTCATATGAAGAGAATAAGAAGAAGTTTTGGAAAGAAGTGAAAAGAGTAAGAAAGGCCGGCACAAGAATTGAAGAGACAGTGAAAGATGGAAATGGAAGGTTGTTAAAAGGAGAGGAGGCAAGGAAAAGGTGGGCGGAATATTTTGAAAGTTTGCTGAATGTTGAGGATGATAGGGAGGCAGAGATAATTGCTGTTCCAGGTGTTGAGGTGCCAGTGATGGGAGATGAGAATGAGAGAGAGATTACAATAGAGGAAGTGAGGAGAGCACTAGATGAAACGAGAGTAGGAAAAGCATCTGGTATGGATGGTGTGAAAGCTGAGATGTTGAAGGAAGGGGGTGTGACTGTAATTGAATGGTTAGTGAGATTGTTTAATGTGTGTTTTGTGTTGTCAATGGTACCAGTAGATTGGGTCTGTGCATGTATTGTACCACTATATAAGGGTAAGGGAGATGTGCATGAGTGTTGTAATTCAAGAGGTATTAGTTTGTTGAGTGTAGTTGGAAAAGTGTATGGTAGAGTACTGATTAATAGGATTAAGGATAAAACAGAGAATGCATTCTGGGAAGTACAGGGTGGTTTTAGAAGAGGTAGGGGTTGTATGAATCAGATTTTTACAGTTAGGCAGATATGCGAGAAATATTTAGCAAAAGGTAAGGAGGTGTATGTTGCGTTTATGGATCTGGAGAAAGCATATGATAGAGTTGATAGGGAAGCAATGTGGAATGTGATGAGGTTATATGGAGTTGGTGGAAGGTTGTTGCAAGCAGTGAAAAGTTTCTACAAAGGTAGTAAAGCATGTGTTAGAATAGGAAATGAAGTGAGCGATTGGTTTCCGGTGAGAGTGGGGCTGAGACAGGGATGTGTGATGTCGCCGTGGTTGTTTAACTTGTATGTTGATGGAGTGGTGAGAGAGGTGAATGCTCGAGTGCTTGGACGAGGATTAAAACTGGTAGACGAGAATAATCATGAATGGGAGGTAAATCAGTTGTTGTTTGCGGATGATACTGTACTGGTAGCAGACACAGAAGAGAAGCTTGACCGACTAGTGACAGAATTTGGAAGGGTGTGTGAGAGAAGGAAGTTGAGAGTTAATGTGGGTAAGAGTAAGGTTATGAGATGTACGAGAAGGGAAGGTGGTGCAAGGTTGAATGTCATGTTGAATGGAGAGTTACTTGAGGAGGTGGATCAGTTTAAGTACTTGGGGTCTGTTGTTGCAGCAAATGGTGGAGTGGAAGCAGATGTACGTCAGAGAGTGAATGAAGGTTGCAAAGTGTTGGGGGCAGTTAAGGGAGTTGTAAAAAATAGAGGGTTGGGCATGAATGTAAAGAGAGTCCTATATGAGAAAGTGATTGTACCAACTGTGATGTATGGATCGGAGTTGTGGGGAATGAAAGTGATGGAGAGACTGAAATTGAATGTGTTTGAGATGAAGTGTCTGAGGAGTATGGCTGGTGTATCTCGAGTAGATAGGGTCAGGAACGAGGTGGTGAGGGTGAGAACGGGTGTAAGAAATGAGTTAGCGGCTAGAGTGGATATGAATGTGTTGAGGTGGTTTGGCCATGTTGAGAGAATGGAGAATGGCTGTCTGCTAAAGAAGGTGATGAATGCAAGAGTTGATGGGAGAAGTACAAGAGGAAGGCCAAGGTTTGGGTGGATGGATGGTGTGAAGAAAGCTCTGGGTGATAGGAGGATAGATGTGAGAGAGGCAAGAGAGCGTGCTAGAAATAGGAATGAATGGCGAGCGATTGTGACGCAGTTCCGGTAGGCCCTGCTGCTTCCTCCGGTGCCTTAGATGACCGCGGAGGTAGCAGCAGTAGGGGACTCAGCAGTATGAAGCTTCATCTGTGGTGGAAATGTGGGAGGTTGGGCTGTGGCACCCTAGCAGTACCAGCTGAACTCGGCTGAGTCCCTGGTTAGGCTGGAGGAACATAGAGAGTAGAGGTCCCCTTTTTTGTTTTGTTCTTGTTGATGTCGGCTACCCCCCAAAATTGGGGGAAGTGCCTTTGGTATATGGATGGATGGGTGTTTTGTGTTATTAATGGTACAAATAGATTGGGGTTGTGCGTGTATTCTACCACTATACAAGGGTAAGGGAGATGTGCATGAGTGTTGTAATTCAAGGGGTATTAGTTTGTCGAGTGTAGTTGGAAAAGTGTATGGTAGAGTACTGATTAATAGGATTAAGTATAAAACAGAGAATGCAATCTTAGAAGTACAGGGTGGTTTTAGAAGAGGTAGGGGTTGTATGAATCAGATTTTTACAGTTAGGCAGATATGCGAGAAATATTTAGCAAAAGGTAAGGATGTGTATGTTGCGTTTATGGATCTGGAGAAAGCGTATGATAGAGTTGATAGGGAAGCAATGTGGAATGTGATGAGGTTATATGGAGTTGGTGGAAGGTTGTTGAAAGCAGTGAAAAGTTTCTACAAAGGTAGTAAAGCATGTGTTTGAATAGGAAATGAAGTGAGCGATTGGTTTCCGGTGAGAGGGGCTGAGACAGGGATGTGTGATGTCGCCGTGGTTGTTTAACTTGTATGTTGATGGAGTGGTGAGAGAGGTGAATGCTCGAGTGGTTGGACAAGGATTGAAACTGGTTGACGAGAATGACCATGAATGGGAGGTAAATCAGTTGTTGTTTGCAGATGATACTGTACTGGTTGCAGACACGGAAGAGAAGCTTGGCCGATTAGTGACAGAATTTTGAAGGGCGTGTGAGAGAAGGAAAGTTGAGAGTTAATGTGGGTAAGAGTAAGGTTATGAGATGTACGAGAAGGGAAAGTGGTGCAAGGTTGAATGTCATGTTGAATGGAGAGTTACTTGAGGAGGTGGATCAGTTTAAGTACTTGGGGTCTATTGTTGCAGCAAATGGTGGAGTGGAAGCAGATGTACGTCAGAGAGTGTATGAAGGATGCAAGGTGTTGGGGACAGTTAAGGGAGTAGTAAAAATAGAGGGTTGGGCATGAATGGAAAGAGAGTTCTGTATGCGAAAGTGATTGTACCAACTGTGATGTATGGATCGGAGATGTGGGGAATGAAAGTGACGGAGAGACAGAAATTGAATGTGTTTGAGATGAAGTGTCTAAGGATTATGGCTGGTGTATCTCGAGTAGATAGGGTTAGGAACGAAGTAGTGAGGGTGAGAACGGGTGTAAAAAAGGAATTAGCAGCTAGAGTGGATATGAATGTGTTGAGGTAGTTTGGCCATGTTGAAAATGGAAAATGGCTGTCTACTAAAGAAGGTCATGAATACTAGAGTTGATGGAAGAAGTACAAGAGGAAGGCCAAGGTTTGGGTGGATGGATGAAGTGAAGGAAGCTCTGGGTGATAGGAGGATAGATGTGAGAGAGGCAAAAGAGCGTGCTAGAAATAGGAATGAATGGCGAGCGATTGTGACGCAGTTCCGGTAGGCCCTGCTGCTTCCTCCGGTGCCTTGGATGACCGCGGAGGTAGCAACAGTAGGGGATTCAGCATTATGAAGCTTCATCTGTGGTGGATAATGTGAGAGGGTGGGCTGTGGCACCCTAGCAGTACCAGCCAAACTCGGTTGAGTCCCTTGTCAGGCTGGGAGGAACATAGAGAGGAGACGTCCCCTTTTTTGTTTTATTTGTTTGATGTCGGCTACATCCCAAAATTGGGGGAAGTGCCTTGGTATATGGATGTATTCTGGCCACAAATGGAATGATTCACTTATACGTGGCCTCGGCTATCAGTGTGTTTAAGAAGGTTGCCATGCAAAACCAGCCTCTCAGACAGCTAATAGAGTAGGTGATTCATCCCAGCCCATGTGCTACATCTAACCACATGGAAACTGTCTACCTTATTCTCAAAAAAAAATTCTTGTCCCTTTATATTGTGTTTAATATGGTCTTTTCTAAAGTATTGAAAGACCTCCAGTAATTAGGTCTATTTTCAGGGGGTAGTTTTGCAGCATTCAAAAGGTTTGAGTTTTGAACCTTTAGAAAATCTCTTGATTTAAGATCTCACGGCTAATATTTTTCTTTTGCGTTGACTCCAGCTAATAAAAATATGTGAAGTAAAAGCACTATCTTCTATGGCAGGCTTTGTGGAATATGAGATGATGATATCTCTCTAGCCTACTTTTAGACATAGATTATTTTAGAACTAAGATTTTATAACAATTCTTTAAAATCCCTACATTGGAAAACGATTTGAGCATTACAGTACATCAGGAAATAGATTTCTTTGTCCAGTATGAGCTGTTGAGTATTATTTTGACAAAATTATGAACATTAGAGGTAGTGTTCCTAATGAGTTTTTTTTTGTGGGATTAGAATTCCAAATTGTCGTCTGTCCCTAAATAGTCTTTCGTTTTTATTAAAAATTTGGTCATGGAAGTTCACAAAGAGTTAATCCAAGCCTAATGAAAGCCTTAAAAGTTAGTGTTCATATTAGAAGTGCAGCTACATCCCTTAATTTTGCAGAAAACTTTTAGATAAGGCTTTAGCTTCAGCTCAATGGCTTACTAAGTTTATCTTCGCTAAACGTCATCTTAAAGAATCATGGTTTGTTTATCAAGATTGCTGCATTTTTGTAGTGGCTGATGGCAATGTGGTCTAATTATTTTTTTAATAAGAGTTCAGTGTTATGGTACTGTACATGGTGTTGGGGTTATAGGTAACTAGGAAACAATCTGGATTCCCATACTGTATTTCAAAATGTATTTTCAGATGGTTTATGACCAATAATTTAGACATTAGTCTTGAATATTAGATGCAGTATTTTTACTCAGAAATTATAAAGGTCCTGTCTCTTTCCTTCACTGGCAACCCACCTCTATTAGTGTGGGAGTCAGCCATATGAGCATCAGATGAGGTTTATAGAAATAAACGGAATTTTAGCAATAAGATTTGTAATGTCTATACTCTCCTGATACTCATATACATGCCCACCTTACTCACCACTGACTTTGGTGTCAAGTGGAAAGAGAATAGTTTCAACTTCGAGACTGAAAACACAAGGGATCTGTGGCTTGGACAAGCCATCAGTGGATAATATTAAGTGCTAGATTATCTCCTAACTTTATCTACTGTAACTTTACTAGAGGCTTAAGAGAATTGAAAGTAAAGAAAATGGGAAATTTTTCTGTTTTACAGGTAAATGTTTATAAAACTGAGCATCCAGAAAAGAAGCAGTTTAAATATCAAGTGACTATAGAAATAACAAATTTCAATATTAAAATGGTCTGGAAGATGATCAAATTGTGGAACTTAAATGTCTAGATTCAGAAATAGTTGAAATACATTATGTAGACAATAGAGAAATGGTTGCTATAAAATTCATAGCCTGTTGGAGTGTTGACATTTTTACTGGAGTTGATATAGCTATTTTGTTAGTTGCTACCTGTCTATTTTATTACATGTGGTCTATTATATCCTATTACTAATCATTTTCATTCTTTTCAGGTACAACAGGTGTGGGACCCCCACCAACAGAATATCCTAGTACTCCACCATCACCACCTCAACAGTTTAGATCTTTACCTCGCCCTTCCCGACGTGAGCAGTACCCTATTGGAAGTCAAGGTGGTGGCCAGAGGTCGGCTACTCTCCACCGCCCAGCGCGGGTACGTTTCCAACTTGAGTAAGGGTCGCCTCGCTTCTTGTTCGCTTTTTTACAGGTGTGGAGTTTAGAAACTGTCAAATTTTATTGTAACATGTTAGAATAGATTAGAAAAGTTCTAGAAAGCCTAAACAAAGCTGATCTGAGTACAATTTAGACCTCATAGAGATCTGATATTGTATTCAGTGTATTTTTTTAGCTTCCTGTTTTTTTGGGGGGGGGATACTGGCTGTACCATTTATCAGATTATTCATTTGTAATTCTCTTTAAAGTATTTGCTCCATATGTATGATGACCAAATTCTGAAGTCCACATCTGTATCAGCTTTGCTTAATGTCGAGTGCACAATGACTTTTACCTGCATCTAGCTAATGTTTGCTTGTTTTGCATAAGGGCCACATATAGCTTTTTTGTATAAGGATGGTAAGAAGCTTTGTGCATTCGTCTCTTCATATAGAAGTATCGTAATCTTGCCATTCCTAAGCAGAAAAGAGATATCAAGCAGAATCTTCTTGGACTAGCATTATTGAAAATGGTATGGTGTAGATGTTGTGAGATCTAAAATCTTGAACAATTAATAGAAAATTACAAGGAATAGTAAGATTTGTTTTACATTTGAATGTGCTTGTAATGTCTGGATTAGTCTCAGAAGTCAGGCTTTGCCAGAAACTTTTTTTTATAATTGAGAGTCCTTTTTTTTTTTTTAGGTATTTTTAGAGAATTTGAGTTAACTAATGATTATATATAGCTTAGGTACTTAGGCCGATTTAACCTCTTAGCATTGGAAACCAGTGCCTCCGATATCCATAGATAGTGTAGTATTGTAGTGTACATATATAAATTAGACTTTAATGGAAAAAGTTAGTCTTTTACAATGATTTTATACACAAACACTGCCACAAGAGAACAAGGTAGACAAAATATGAAACGGTTATGCTTTATCGTAATACAGTTTACAGAAATATCAACGTCATATCTGAATGGGAGATCAAATATTTAAGCATAGAATTTAGTATGCTTACTAAGTGAGCTCATTATGTAAAGTCTTGTCGCAGTGAGATTATCAAGTGAAGTCCTGTCACAGCTATGAAATTAAGCATTTTTCTATTTATTATGACAGATCAGATACGTGTTGAAAGCCTGCATGCGTAACTATAACATTGGGTCGTAGCATTCATTCAAGAACAGTACATTAATGCTATTTGGTGCTTTCTTGTCTTGGCACACTTTAGTGAAATAATTTAACCCTTTTACCCTGAGGCTATTTGGAACTTTCCACCCCTTAACCCCCAGGCGTTTTTTTTTTTTCAAGCACATTTTGCAATATATATTTTTTAAATTACTCTAACAGCCTTAATTTTCGTTATAGGGAGGCCAGGTTGGTCTCATTCTTTTGAAAAATGCCTGAAGTTTCTCATAAAGTTATCAAAAATATGCAAAATAATGTAAATAGTAGTTTTTTGCAAGGACGTACCAGTACGTCCATGGGGGTAAAGGGATGAGTTTTGTGAAACACACCAGTACGTCCATTGGGGGTAAAAGGGTTAATGCCATCTGACTGCAGAGGAAAATGCTTCTGTGACATTGATACGGAGATTTGTGCTAGGTTTAACTAATGTACTTGACAAGGAAACTAAATCTTGTTAAAGATGGGATAATATTTTAATATAGATTTCTAAATATCAATTAATTCAATATCATTAACTACAGTACTGTATATAGCTTCAGTATCCTGATGAACTGGTATCACTGTTTTGATAAATCGCTCGTTTGCGACAAATGTCGTCATAACTCAAAAATAGCTATTTTTCAGGAGAGCCATTTTAATCAATTAAAACACTCTCATATTAATGTATGTCGTTAGGACATTTAGCGCCTCAAGCGATCAATTTTTTAGCTACAATTATGACACTTTTGCCAAAAGAATCAGAATTTGAAGATGAATATGTCTATATGGATAACTCAAGAATACATTTTTTTGAGTTATGACGTTGTCGCAAGCGAGCGAAATGAATGATTGGCAGGTAGTACAGTAAGTACATAGGCTTTTGTACAGTACAATGTACTGTATACGATATACATTATAGTCAGTCAGACTGCATATGGATGGAGAAAAATTAACGCGTTTTTGGAATTTTATCAAAAACAGTACTATACGTTGCAAAGCTAATATAAGCTAATGTAATTAATTTTATTCAGATGACGTACCAAAATGGAAATAAATATTTAGAGGTTTTTAATTAGAATTTGAATATACTAAGAGAATGTTCAGGCAACTCACAACTACTACAACATCCAGTAATGTATTGCCAGAATATTTGGTGTAATTTATTTTTCTTTCAAAGGTAATACAGTTCAGTATATTTTACAAGTGATATTTGCATCCTTTTGAATTTCATGTTACTTTTTGTTCGTAACTGCCAGTTTTGTCTATACTGTCTTATTGATAATTAGATTCATCTCTGGTAAATTAATTTTGCAATTAACTTTCAGCTATTTATCTTCCATAACATGGCTTATTGTCACTGATCAACTAAAAGCAAGGATATATAAAACGACTTTTTAAATATTTTTTCTTAAAGTGTAATACAGCGTATTTTATGGTCAATGATTTACAATTTTCAGGTTTTGATATTTCGATTGCAGTCATTTATAGTTAATCACTAAATTTCAAAAGTTCATACATCAAAATAATCCTTAAAACTTTCGTCGAGCATCTAAAATACTGGGGTTCAGTACTCCCGTTTCATGAAGTGTCTTTATTCATGAGATTCACAACTCTATAGAAATCCAATATTTTCTTAATCTTCCATAATATTTAAAGACACCCTTTCTATCTGTCTGAGAGTGCAAATTTGGTTTAAATTTCATCCTAAAGATTTTTTCAAACTTTTAAGGAGCATTGAAAGGTTTAATGTTTGTTTATTAACTTGAAAAATTCCTATATTGCCCTTGGGACAATACCCAGTAGGTTTAGTATGTCACACTGTAGATTGTAGTCTTTACAGGTTTCTTATAGCATCCTATTTAGTCTATAGTCTCACTTCTTTTGCATTTTTTCCCGGGAACATTTACTTCGTTAATAATCCAGTAGAAGTGGGGATATCATTTAGATACTTTACTGCACAAAACGAGTAGGTGGTGATCGTATGGTAGGCACCAGTGGGTTTCCATTTACAGTGAGTCTTATTTAGTACACTGAGAACACCACTAAATTATCTTGGCATATGTTGAGTGGGAATTCTGGTATACTGTATTGCTTTCTGTGTTTTATTTTGGTGAAATATAAATTATAAGGTTTGTAATCTTTTATATTAATCGTATGATTGTGTGAATGATGTCCTTAGTTTATGAAAAGGTTTAGTGCCAATCTCTTCCCTTAGTATTGAGTCTTATCTTGACTGGTCAATTAGTAATTAAATAAACTGGGATCCAGTCAAAACTGCATTTCATAACATATTCTTTCAGTAAAAAGTTCAAGTTATCTACCGAGTCTTTAACCTAGATTCAGTTTGACTTGCCTAAAGCAGATCGTTTGGAAAGTGTTATTCTTGTCAACATCAGTTGCTAGCAGTGAAATGAAACTATAAAATAGATTACTGTTGAGCTTCTGTAATATTTTTGTAACTAAGCAGATTCTAAGACTCGCTACTAAGTCTATCTGTCTATCATCCTGATGGATTTAATTTAGAGAAATAAGAATATAAGTGAAATATAGATAGTTTCAAGTTTTGTAATTTGCAAGGCAATGTTCACAGTTTTATTTGCGATGAAGGAAGAAGTGATAAAAGAGATATGACTTGTAAAATTCATCTTTCATAAGGGTAATTTATCTTAACCCTTTTACCCCCAGGCTATTTGGAAATTTCCAACCCTTAACCCCCAAGGGGTTATTTTTTCCCTAGCACATTTTGCAGTATATTTTTTTTCAAATTGCTCTAACAGCCCTAATTTTTGTCATAGAGAGGTCAGGTTGGTCTCATTCTTTTGGAAAATGCCTGAATTTTCTCAAAAAATTATCAAAAATATGAAAAAAAGAATTTTTATAGCATTTTTTTGCAAGGACGTACCGGTACGTCCATGGGGGTAAAGGGATGAGTTTTGTGAAATGTACCAGTACGTCCTTTGGGGGTAAAAGGGTTAACGTGTAAGAATTTTAGGCAGAAAATAGATAAATTCTTTAATAAAAAGGTATGCAGTGCAAATCACATATCTAGAGATTCATAGGGCACTCTCAAAGGATTCAATCTTATAATTTATAAGCGTGAAAGGGTGCTGCAATGAGTGTATGTAGTAGTCAACACCAATTTTCTACTATAGATGAAAGTTGGAGGGAGGAAAAGTCAAAGCAGTTGTATATAGAAGGTCTGCTACTTAGAAATTTAATTGGTTCCTAAAAGCTGTTTGTAAATCAAATTCTGTTGCACATTTGCCTCTTGTAGGCATAACCTGAATCACATGCTTATGATATCCAGCCGCAAAAGTCAGAAAATAGTCGGGTTTTATATGAAATAGATATCAGGTTATTACAAATATCCTTTTGCTTACTGTGTTAAATGATATAATATTGTTTAATTACACTATTTCTTTATCTTATTTGTTATTTTCAGTGAGATTTCTGTTTGTATTTGAATGTTTGCAACTTGTATCTGAATGTTTGTAACTTGAGGACCTTCTGTATCGACTGTAGGTAGGAACACATTATAAGTAAAAGGCGGAAAGCAATGCATCCGAGAATTCAAGGGATGATGCCAAAAAATTTTGTCTTTAGTGCCATCTTGTATTTGCCAGCACTTTAAATGATGGTCAGAGCAGATATTGCAGTTAACCCTTTTAGCCCCAGGCTATTTGGAACTTTCCAACCCTTAACCCCCAGGCTTTTTTTATTTTTCAAGCACATTTTGCAATATATATTTTTTAAATTGCTCTAACAGCCTTAATTTCCGTCATAGAGAGGTCAGGTTGGTCTCATTCTTTTGGAAAATGCCTGAAGTTTTTCATAAAGTTATCAAAAATATGCAAAAAAAAATGTAAATAGCAGTGTTTTACAAGGACGTACCAGTACGTCCATGGGGGTAAAGGGATGAGTTTTGTGAAACGTACCAGTACGTCCATTGAGGATAAAAGGGTTAATAAAGCTGAGATAGAACTAAAAGGAAATGCTGTATCTCGTATCATCAAAATAGACGACCACAGAAACCAGTGTGTGAGGACAATACTAAATTCAAAAGACTGTCAGCAGCCTAGGTAGACTAATTAATTTGTTTTAACCCATTTGAAATCCTAGAAACAGTTCAGGCTTAAGAAGAAGAAATTACTATTAGTAAAGTTTATGGATAAGGCGTTGGTAAATGTTTCGAATAGGAAGAAAAAATTTCAAAGTTAAAGTATAAGGCATCACCTTACAAATTACTAGTGTGCGCAAAAATAATTAATGAATTAAGGTATTTGAAAAATACTAAACCTAAAGATCGTAAAATCAATCACATTGTGGGGTCATATAGCTCATTCTATATATCTAATAAAACTTGAAGAAGAAGTATCCAGAAATTCACTGCATACAAATGATACCAGTACTATAAGTGCATATTCTTTGTTGATAAATACTCAATTTAGGCATGTGAACACTTCAAGAAATAAACCAAATTTAAATCCAGTCTTATACATCGTGATTGATCTCAGAATACAAAGTTAATATAAAAAACTAAAAACAATTACTGAAATCCTCAAGTTGTGTAATTCAAAGTAACCGACCACCCTCGCTTAAATTCTGTAATTGTATTATTCAGTGGAATGTACTTCATCTTTGAACCATTTTATATCATAGTTTTCCTTTATATACCAGTAATGTTCTAATTGTTTCATGATGTGTTCATCATGACACAGTGAATAGAAGTTCAAATAAACAACTCGTTTTGCAATTAGTGTCATTAAAGCTTATTCTTTATTCTATATACAGTACAATATTTTGTATAGGTAATCAATTCGTAATAGTCCCCTCATCACAAGATTTCTCTAGATAACGGACTGTGTCTTCTATCAGGCAAACTTGGGTATGGTAAAATGCAGTAGAATTTATCAATTCTGGACTTTTGGTGGTTGGGGTGTTTGTCAGTTAACTAAATGTGCTATCAGAGTTTTCATCTTAAACTAGGGGAGGTGTCTTCTTTTACCAGACTATTATTTTTTTTTTTTCTTAAGCAGCAGTTGAATATTGTGAAGAATTGAAATGTTAAATACTAATTATATATTTGTGTGAAAAGCATATTAAGCACATTTTTCATGTATGTACTGTGTACATAATGATGTTTGTCCTAACATATAAGATTACTGTATAGAAAACGGCACATCCTAACTACAGATCCACAAACTGATCTTCAGAATATGAACGTGTACTCGGAGATTGCAAAGTTAAAACCAAGTACAATTTATTATGTAGAGAAGAATATGAACAGCTAAATGAACAGATTGTGGCAATCTAGTCACAAGGTCAATAAAATGTGAATGTTAAGAGTAGAAGTTGCAGGAGATAGCTGTCACAAAGGACATGAGAGAAATACACAGGATTTAGTAGCCCTCGTGTCCCCTTTACTCGAGCGCACTGTTTAGTAGCATCACCTACTTTCTTGCTTCAGTCATGCACGGCTAAATGGCGCTCACTTTTGTCTCTCCTCTACAGGTCAATTTTGATAAGTATTTTACCATACCCAAGTTTGCCTGATAGTAGACACTATCCGTTATCTAGAGAAATCAGGTAATGAGGGGTACAGTATATCGATACAAAATTCCCCTTGACTTATCTAAAATGACCTGTATGCGCGGTGATGACCGTTGGTGGGTGTTTAGCCGTGAATAACTGAAGAAAGATGCAATGGAATGCTAGATAGCTGTGTGTATGGGTAAAAGTAATGATCGGGACTGTATAATGCTGTGTACTGGTTTTTTATGTCCTTGCGATAGGTGATTATCATGCATTTTTTTGATGTCTTTGCATTCTGTGAATGCGGTCAGATTTGTAATCTGCTTGTGGATCTCTAGTTTGGCATGTGCTGTGTCTGCTGTAATCTTTTGTGTTGGGCTAAATATAGTTCAAGAACAGCACATGAAAATGTAGTTCATAATTTCATACATAAGTTATAGATTAGTATTTTACAGTTTTCTTTTTGAACTGTTTATCTGGTGCTTCTGAATGGTCTGGTGTCAGAAAATACCTATCCTAGTCCAGGTTTGAAAATGCGGATAAAACATTTATTTCTAATGGGCACTTCAACACTCCAAAGAGTCCTTTATTGAAAGATCCTACTCATCAATGGTGTTTAAAGACACAAGAAGCTGTGCAAACATGTACCAACATTGGTGTATTTGTTATGTTTTGAGTAGTAACCAGGTGTTAATGTAATTTCTCCTAATTGAGGATAAACAGCTGATGATAATAGAGATGATTAATTGAATGATGAAAACTAGGATGTGGTTGTACTATGCGACAAAGTTGTGAATTGATTGTGATAGGTATAAACTTAGAACAGTGCAAAAAGTGAATGTAGTTACATCATTTGCCAATATAATCTTTTACATTTACC
Organism: Palaemon carinicauda; assembly: GCF_036898095.1. Taxonomy (NCBI): domain Eukaryota; kingdom Metazoa; phylum Arthropoda; class Malacostraca; order Decapoda; family Palaemonidae; genus Palaemon; species Palaemon carinicauda. The sequence continues at coordinate 3,293,960 of NC_090751.1, forward strand.
AGAGCCAAGTCATATGATAAAAAGAAACTCCCAGAAGAGTTTCTGAATTGTCACCATATCTTTTGACTTAGGGAAAGAAAATCTTACACTGATATTAGGGCTAGAACATAAGAAACATAAAAAGACAGTGAATGGCAACTAACATATTCCACTTTTGAATTGATAGAACTAGTATTTATTGTAATTTTATAGTCGCCCTTCTTTATCAGAGTGCTAAACATAAATGATATTGCACACTTGTTCTTTCAACATAGTCTAGTTTGACTCCCAGTTTTTTCTCAAGTTAGTGTATACTCAACTGAAGCTTGAATTTTTTTTTTCTCAAGTTAGTGTATACTCAACTGAAGCTTGAATTTTTTTTTTTCTCAAGTTAGTGTATACTCAACTGAAGCTTGAATTTTTTTTTTCTCAAGTTAGTGTATACTCAACTGAAGCTTGAATTTTTTTTTCTCAAGTTAGTTTATACTTAACTAAAGCTTGAATTTTTAAAAAATCAAATATGTTGCTCACATGCTCGTAAGACTGAAGGAAAGGGAAGGATTTAAAATAAAAATGATTCCAAAGTTATAAAATGATTTCCTGTACATTACTGTAATTAACATATCAAAAAATAATTTTCTTTATATGCGTAGCAATTCTTATGTGAACTTAATTAAGTTGTTTCTAAGTAAATTTTATACTTTTCCGTGTAAGATGTTTATAAAAGTTCTGACATGAAAACCTTGCTTTTGAGTTCATCATTAGTAAAACTAATTTTTGTTAGTTTTAAGTGCTTTAGTCTGGCTTTGGTATTTTAAATACTTTGCAGTACTTTGCTTTGGTTCCATAAGTATTAAAATAAATCCTTACTAAAATTGCAAACATAGGAACACAATTTGTTTTCAAACTCTTTTTATATGGTTATATGATTAAAACTTAATGGCTATACACACACTCATACATTAATGGCTATACACACTGTTACAGTAAACACTACAGTATATTTGTTATTAAGTACAATGCATGCATAACTTAAGGGAACAGTTACATCATTAACTAATCAAGGTATTTGACATTGCTGGAGTGGCTTATTTAAGAAGTAACAACTGTATCATTAGAGAACATTTTTATTTTTTAACACTTTGATGAATTATGATTGTTAAAAGGGTATAACTTTTAACATTTCGATGTGTGTCATTTAAGTGAATTTCTTCATGTATTTCCCTACAAAAGGGGATTAGGAATCTACAGGTATTATTATTAATAGTATGAGCACTTTATTTTGTTAACTAAATTAACCTCATTATCACCACTTGCTTAAATCTATCATGAAATGATGAGCTTCATTGTCATATGATTTTTTTGACTTTTTGAACTTCACTGTACTGTTTATTCATGTAGTAATTCCCACATATCTATACGTCTTCTAGAGTACCTTTTAGTAATACATAGGTGATGACTTTTCTGCAAAACAAGTAGTAGTTGAGTGACAGCTGCTGTTTTTGTTCAACATTAGGAGCAATATATATAATTTTGCCTATTAAAATATTTCCATGTTTTGATAATTATTGTGTATGACTAAAATGTATTAGCAGAGTAACTGGAAGATAACAGTAGATGTATCAGTTTTTTTGTACTTGGAAGTTTTAGCTTGACCAAGAAAGACAAAAGTATGGAGGAATGATTTGAGGGTAAGAAAAAGAATTAGTTTATTGGAATTAGTTCCATGGTATGTTAGGAAGCTGCACAAACTGTAATAGCAAGAACTGCCTTAACTGTACATTTTATATTAAAATATTGTGGTAGAAAAAGAAAGCTACAAAGTCTGCAATAATGAGAGGAATATAATCTTAAATTAGATTTTAGATAATGAAGTCTCTCTGAAAGGAGTTGGCCAAGGGTAATGGTTTATAAAAACTTTCACAGACATGAAACCACATTCGTACATAAGGTTTTTAAAATGTAAAAAGCTAACAGGACACCGCAGCATTAAATGGAAGCCCTTAAATATACCTTACTGGTACACTTATATGCTCCTAATTACCATAAACATTATGCATCACATTTATAACGAAGCTTTCTTTTATATTATTTTAGTTACGCCCAATAAGTCAACTTTAACTTTTTAATCCAATTGGCATTAGTTATCTGTTAACTTATTCCATCAATTTGCAAGATGAAATAGTTTATCTAGCCATAGGTGTTTCAGATTATTATCAAGTAATAACACAAAGTATTATCAAGTAATAACACAAAGTATGAAGAAGTGAACTGTGTAGATTATGGAGTAGTTATAATGAATGCAGTCTTTATGAGAGAACGAGCACTTGTCCCTGCACAAGTTCGTAATTTGAGAAGATTATTTTATATTGTCTTCAGTTCCCATCATTAAGATTAAACAGGTTGAAGTTTTTTTTTATTTCAGAAAAGGTCCATTTGATAATCTAAATATAAATGAGCAAATGTTGAAATAGGGAGTTTCAGGCATGTGTAAAGAAATTTAGTTAACCTGTTACTATTTATTGCTCGGGGATTCGTGTCACCGCTAAAAGAAAGTCATCACCTATTCCTTTTCCTTGTAGAGCACTGCACAGTATCTGTTTAACAATAGTGACTCTTCCTTTCACATAAAAGCCCTGCACAGTAATACTGTTTAAAAATGACGTCTAATAAATTATATAGAGATCTCGCACAGTTGGTTTCTTTACATGACATAGGTACTCACTGGGGTTCGTTCTGGCTAAGAAAGACTTCATTCCTTGCTATATAAAATATCCATTGTCTTTTCAGCATGAAATTAAACATTTTAGGCTCTCATTTCTGTGCATTAAACAAACCAATCAAAATGTTGAATGCTTTTAAAGTTTAAAAACAATTTAAAACCATGTTAAAATCATTACTTGATTTATTCACGTTTGATGTGCTAGTTAATGTTGACATTGTTGTAATAATGTTTTTTTATAGTGGTGTTCAGACTCCCGTGGGAAAGTATTTGTATTTAATTGTACTATCTAGAGGTTAATTGAAACACTATGGATTTGAATGAACACCTAACACCTTGAAAATGTTTCTTCAGGATCTATTAAGGCACCTTGGAAATATTCTGGCCAATCTCATTCCAATATGGATATCTTTTGTACTACTAATCCGAGTTACAGCTATTTAGCTGAACATTCCTCTGAAATTATCATCTGTGTTATATTGCTATTGATAAAAAATCACTTGGGACATACACCAATTTTAGATTAACTTTTTTTAAATTTAAACTATTGTATTTCCCTATTTCCTACTTGATATTTTTGTCTGATTTTCAGGATGAGTGGTTTTAGTTTAGAAATAGAGGTTGGTTGGTTAGGTGACTTCTCTCATTTGCCCCTTCAGTCTAGGTTACAGTCATGATTGGATATGTTATTTTTCTGTTTTCAGCAGGTTTTTTTTATTTGTGACCCCTAAGGTCAGGTACGTCCTTTTGCCTCTAATTGTTAATGCCTTTGAACTAGCTCCATTTTAGTTTGTGCAAAGGGCTTGTTTCTACTTTTTATGTTTCTACTCTGAGCTGGTAAGGTCTGGCTCATGAGAGGACAGGCATTACTGATGCAACCTGTCTCCTAGCATTTTGTGATCTGTTGATTAACCACCTGTTACCTTGTGCTCTTTATCCTAATCTTAAATTTCATAGATGGTAGACAACTGTGGGATATCTCTTCTCCCTAACACGAATGCCCATGGCTTTGTTGGGTTTTTTTCCTTGCAATTAGGAGGAGAACTTTCAGCTCACCATTGCTTAGATTTTGGTGATATAATTACATCATTCCAAAAGGTTATCATCATCATATCTTGTTGCACCAATATCAAACCCACAGGTCATTGTCGTTTGCCTCTCTTATGTCTTCATCTGAGCAATGAGGGCTCAGTTGGCACCCTCGTAGGATTTGTTCCATTCTTTGTAGTGGTGCCCCACTTGGGCATTCAAGGTTGATGGCTAATCATCATTTGTGGCAGTCAGTGTGCCCACTTTTTACCCTTGCTCTGTTAAGGTTACCCAGTCCTTCCTGGTGAGGGTTGTTCTGCGAGGCAGGTCTTCATTGGGGCTGGGCAGTGCCTCATTTGTTGGCCATCAGTCACTTTCCCACCACTTCTCTAGCCTGTTTGCCCGGATTGGTTCTGGTCTATCTACTGTTGCAAAGCTTTTGCGAGATTATATTCTTTTCCTTGCTTCTTGATGGTTGTGGAGTGGGTGCCTAAGGTATTAATTTTTATTCTTTTCATTTTTTGTCTGCATTTCTCATCAGATATCGGGTGGTGGGATACCGGCTACTTTGTATAAAGATGGTAGAGTTAATTAGCTCTGGGTCTAACTTATGCGCATAGCATGATCTTGCCCACACTGGTGCACAGTACTCCGTAGTAGAGTAACAAAGAGCTAGGGCTGTTTGTCTCGGAGTCTGTTCCACAGCTGGTCACAAGTATGCTGAGGAGGTTGTTCCTAGTTGCTACTTTGTATGGTTTTATTTGGGTGCTCTTTAAAGGAGTGTGTTCTGCCAAGGTTGACACCTAGGTAGATTGGATAAGGATGATTTTCCAGTTCTTTGTCACCCCATTTGATCTCCAGCTTTCTGTTTGACTGGTCAATTTGTTAAGGTGGAAAGCACACATCTGTTTTGTTTTGGACATTGAGATGTCACTCTTTGTAGCAGATGTTGAGGATAGTGAGGGCACTTGACAGTCTTTCTTTGGTGGCGGTGAAGGAGTTCAATTGTGTGGAAATGCACAGGTTGTCTACATGTATGTACCTGCGGATGCTCTGGTACTGCCGGTGGTCATTTGTGTGGATGTTAAATAGCATCAGCACCAGTACCCGACACCTGTGGAAGGATGTTCTGTATCCTCAATTTGCTTTTTCTGCCATACATTTCTACAAAGAATTGCCAATTGGTAAGCAATGATTTATAATTACAGCAGGATTGACCAGATAAGACAGTTGTTCTTCAACAGTTGGTTGTATATGGGCCAAGTTAATTCATTTGTATAATTTGTGTAAAAGGTGCACAGTAAGGATATTGGTCAATAGCTTTTGGGTGATGATGAGTCTTTCCCTGGTTTCAGCAAGGCCACTACTCTCACTCTTCTCCAAATTTTTTGGCTTTGGTAGATCATTGCACAGAAATTGAATAGCAACCAGAGCCACATTGTCTCCGAAATGCAAGGTCAAATGCCATCTGGGCTGACTGCTTTCCCAGATGGCAACATTTAGTTCTTTCTAAGGTGAACAGTTTGAAGTTGTCGTCACTCTCTTGCACGACACTGGCCATGTCTTGTCGCGAGGCTTTCCATTCATCAGCAGCAGTCGGCGCGTTACCTAGCCGGGTGTTACAGCAGTTAATCTAGGTTGGGTCGTCTTTACTGAGTTGCGCAGACTTATTTTTATAGTGTCTTTAGATGTTATAACTTTGTGCCATTGTTCTTTCCCCAGAAGGGCCTCTCCAAGTTCCACAGTACAGTGTACTTCCAAAGTGTTTGTTTCTTTGTTTCCAAGAGGGGATTCAGTGTTCCTTAATTTGGATAATTTGACCTCCAGAAGGTGAACTTCATCCATATGCTTTCCCCTGAGAGGATGATTACCATTCTTAGCAAAAAAACAACCTCACAGGGCTGAGATGCCCACATTACTACTATGCTTTCGATCCCTCGGAGGATGATTACCATACGACTAGGTCTCCAGGAGGGGATTCAGTGTTCCCTCCAGAAGGTGCATTTGAGCCATATAAACTTTCCCCATATACCTCAGAGGATGGTTACCATTCTTTGCAAAAATACAAACTCTCAGGGCCGAGATGTAAAATCTAAGGACCTTGGTGTTCTGGAAAACTTTACCAGTAGAATTTTTCCCAAAAACATGGAGGAAGAAAGCTATCAAGTATCCAAAATTTTATCACAGAACTAACCTTGTGTTATTCAAACACTTTATCTTCTTACCAGTATTTTAAGTTTCTTCTGTTTTAATTTCTTTTGTACATGTTTAATATCACAGACTAAAACAATTTTTATTCTGTACCATTTTAAGTTTCTTCTAAACCATTAAATATCACAGACTAACTTCGTGTTATTCAAAAAAATTTTTGTCCACCAGTTTATACGTAAAACAAATTTTAGTTGCAAATTGATACTTTTTATACCATGTTGATTTTATTTTATTGATTGTTAAATTACAGGTCCATTATCTAAAGCTACTTTGTATATAGAAAATTGTATTGTACTTTTTCAATTCAACTTATGCAGTTTTTTTTATTTTTAAATAAGCATACAAGAAAAAGTGAATTTTTTTTTAACTTGCTGTGATTTTTTTTTCTGTAATTCAGGCTTATCAAGTATAGATTAAATTTTATTCTTAAAGGAATCATATGATGACAGGAGCTTGTGAAGCTCATCATCACTGTCGAATAAGCAATATGAAAATCTCGTGAGTATAGAAATAAGAAATTTTTATGTATAACTGTTTTTCTAATTTAAATTAATAGATCTACCCCAAAACAAGGGAAGTTCAGGTCGTCTTAGTAATTTTTACACAGTAAATTGAACCTTATCTTTTCTTTTTCTTAATGAAAATGTACCCTCCCTAAAAATTAACATTCAATATTTTGGACAGACTAAAAAAACCTATAGGATAAAGATAAATTTATTTACCAATTTATAGATACAATTGTAGTATTTCATTTACAATTTAGAGATATCTTATTATTTTTGGAGTTAGTTTATTATTTAATGATCGGGCATTAGTTATTTCTTCTTCAGTAGCATTTTTACCTAGCCAGGTTGACATAGTTTGCATATGCTCTTTAAAAAAACTGGATATTGTATATTTCTTCAAACCCCTTCCTCCCTCTTCCAGGATATGTATCTACTAAATGGGTTTGCTGAGATTTAGAGTTCTAGTTATTTGGTAATTTAAGGACAACAATAGATGAACCTTTGAACCTTTCGAGCTTGCCAGGGTAGAGAGATGCAGATGAGATCCACATGTAATAATATCATATAATGAAACAGATTAAGAACTCGAAAATTTGATAAGTTATCTAGTAACATAGTTGAATTCAATGATTGACAGGTATTTTCTAGCACCTATATTCTTTTTGCTATAATATATAAAAAATTATATATAGTAAAAGTTGTAATTAATGAATATGAAGGAAATTTATTACTGTAAACTGCAAAGGCATACAAGATTGTTACAGAAGAGCTAACAGGCAAGTTTCTCTGGCTCTTATTAACTACTTTAATGTTTAGACTTTTTTGGCAACTGTTAACCAAGGCCCTGATTATGAACTCAATACAGTACTATGAGGTATTAAGTTGAATAGTATTCAATATCTAATTCCTTTAGTGTCACATTTTACATCACGTTACGGTAGGAGTTTAAGGTTTTGAAAGCACGCGTCTGAAATTAAGTTGCTCAGCAGAGTATTATCTCATCCAGTGTAGTTAAATATCTATTTCATTCTAGTGTTGTGGAAACTTGGTTTTTACATCTTGTGACCTATCTGCAGCTTTCACCATGGGCCAACAAAAAAAAAAACTGGCAATGCATTTGTATGTAGGTAGTGTTCAATTTTTCTTCAGGGTGTGACCTATATGGTAGCATTCCATCAGAACTTGGCCACGTTTGTCACTGGGAATCCACATTCTGGGGAAAAAGGTGAAATTAATGTAAACCTGAATTTGAAGACTTTGAGACAACTAAGAACTAAATAAATAAAACAGTATTTTTATCTTACAGTATTTATGCTAAAGAATTAAAACTTGATCAAGATAAGCAACTAAGAAATGGCTAGGGGAGTTAAAGTAGCCTAGCCATTGGGATTTGATAGTACACAATTACTTTTACTTATGCTAAATCTGAGGTCTTTATATTTTTCGTGTGCTAACAGAAGCATATATGTAAGAAAGTTTTGACATAATATACTATACAATATGAAATATTTTCATACAGCTACCAATTTGCTATTGCAATAGAGTTATATGGTTGCTTGCAACAATACCTGTTGTGGGTACCCTCTGATTTATGGGTTGGGGGGATATTGATTTTCTCCCTTGCTACATATTTCTTTCAGAAGTTACCATTGCAAATGTTGATTGAATGGCAACCGCATTCATCTTATGTTAGCTCTTCTGTTGCTCTATATAACTCTCAACTCTTTAATCATCAATGATAAAATCCATGAAGATTTAAATCCTCAAATCAAGCGTTTGGATTTTATTATATCTGGTGTCTTATTAGTTTGCTGGAGTACATAATTACAAACTCCATTAATGCAAATGAACTCTGTAAAGACAGAGCTTCCTCCTACCAAGAATCCAAAACATGTGCTTCATTATAGTCCCACTAAGTCCAACCTATTGAAGTGCAATATTTTACTTGGGACACATCCATTATCCAAAATAGCAGTGGTCTTTCTGCTGGGGAACTTCAAGATCCTTCAGATAGACTCTGAACACATTAACATGTCAGTTTTATTCTCTACCATTTACACCCTTTGCGTGGCCACAAAGCAGTCCTTATTGTAGGGGACTTCGACAGCCACAAAACTATCTGGGGCTACGACCATAACATAGCGGCAGTGGAAGAGTGGGTCGTAATAAACTACCACACCATCTTATATGATGTAGAGAATGATGTATCATTCAAAAGTTCACGGAGAAGAGGGTGCAATCCTACCCAGACATTAATTTTGTCTCTGAAACACCATCAAAACTTCAAACCCAGACATTAATTTTGTCTCCGAAACACCATCAAAACTTTCAAGACTATTTCTAATCCAATACCTAAAAATCTTGACACTGGAAGATTACTCAAATAATATAGATGCAGAGATATCAAACTCTCTCCTGTTCCTTAGCAGCAATGTGGAAAGCTACAAAGAACAATATCCCTCAAGGCTGCAGAAATACCTACATCCCTGACTTTAATGACCAAAGCCAGAGGTGTACCGAAGATAAATGGATGCATTATAATGAAGATTCATTTGCCAACAATATACATTGAGGTTGGAGGAACTTTACTTGATTAGCAACGAAGATGCCAACATTGTCAAGAAACTAACCCTACATCAATTGGACTCGAAACAGCACAAAAGGTAAAACACCATAAATAACTCTTCTCTGAAGGTCGTAGTTGTCCAAGAATAGCTGCAGTCACCCTCAATGAAGTGGCTCATCAAATCGTACTAAATGAAAAGCCCAATATCAAAGAAAGGGGATATTTAAAGAAAATGATGGACATGAAACAAGCTATGTCTGAGTGTAACCATGATCCTACCATTCACTATGCAAGAACTGAATATGACAAGGAAATATCTTAACACTGGGAAGGCAGTAGAGATGATCCCACTCTTTCATTGAATAACAAAAGAATGGCTCCTTCCTCCTCTCACTATTCAATAGATGTGCAATAAGCTATCGAACACCAAATATATGGAGAAGTGCAAAACCAAGATTAGTCTCCCATAAGTTACAGAGTAGACATGCATTGCATATAAATTATATGAATGCATGAAATGCATTAATAATGGTACAGATTTCTTACAAAGGTCGAAGGAAAAATATCACCCGGCTAAAATGATCAAGCTGCTGTCAGGTTCTGAACTAATTCAGTACATCGAGGATGGGTTTGATGACAGACAAATCACTGGGGGCAACCTTTGTAGACTTACAGCTCCATTTGATACTGCCAACCATCAGGCACTCCTAAAAGTTGCCCAAACAGTCGAAAATGCCAACATAATATAACTCGTAGAGCCACTCCACTTATATCGATGATTCTTTATGGAAATGACAGCAGGTGGGGAAGCAAAAAGAAAGGTCTCCCACAGGGCTCTGTACTGGCTCTCTTTTGTTTAACATATATACAAATCACCAACCAGAGTTTCAGGATAAAACGAAGATTCATATACTGTACGCAGACAACCTATGCATATCCAATGCCAACCCCAGAAATATGCAGGTGAGCACATTCCACAATCACCAAGTTAGCCGGAAACTAGAGATATCTGAAAATAGAGAATTAGATACCCACCAGTACACAGCTCTTTGCTTTAAAGAACACAAACTACTATCAACAAAAAACAAGCTGCCAACTTTGCCAAATAATCACAGACCTGAAGTAGCTAATGCCAGAAATTGGTGTCCTTTGCTATTTTGTAAGCATGATAAAACCTTTGAAACCAATGTGACAAGTCATGTGTGTTTTGTTTTGGTTGTAAAAATCAATTTAATGTCATTATCGCAGCAGTAATTGTCTAAGACATCCTTGGCATCATCTGTGAGGCCCAATGGGCCAGGCAATGGAACAACCTATTTGATAGCCTATCCTAATCCAGTCTCAGAAGAATAAGTATCCTACAAATTAAAACTTTTCTGTTCAATAAGGTTTCCCTCTTACTTAAAAGAGGAGACTCTTCAAAGCAAATATTATTTCTGTCTTTGGGATCTGATAAAGGAGTAGAAAAAAATAGAGAAAGTAGCTTGTCAATCCATGTATCCTCCAGCTACTGTATATGAGAAATTGTAATCCTAAACTGCCACAAAACCTTCCGTACAACTTTGCTTAGCCGTTGGTTTCAGATATAGTTCAGTACAGTATTAAATAACTACAAGTTTTAAATACCCTGTACAGTAACATCTTTTGGTCATTCGCTAGCATGGCTTTGTGGGCACATTGCATTTTTTCTGATGACAGTGATAATCACTGATTATTACTCAAAAGTACTATACATGTTACACATTCCTTCCATTGTATATATTCAGCTTTAGTAATGCAGTGTTTGTATTTTTTGTAACTACTAAGCAGTATGTTGTTTGCGCAAAAAACTTTATGGGAACTATTATATGTTGCAGTATGCAAACTTACCTACCATTGTCTCGCACTGATGATCCTTCCTCCCTCTTTTCCTACAGAATTGAGAGCGAACCAAAACCAATTTGGGATGGGTGAGCTATGAGGTGGTTTCCTTGGAATCACAAATACAGTACTGTATTTTCTTCTTTCAATTGCTGTTCTGCCCTGCAAAGTAATAGAATTCAGTATTCCAAGAGATAAAAAATTGTTGATTTTCATTTTCCATACATACAAACTGTTTAATTATTCCATATATCAAGAGAGGCTCAGCGTCAATGCAGTCTCGCTTTAATAGACTAAAGACTTCAGGGGTCTCACTTTCAAGGACCTCAAAAGTGAAAATCCTGTCACACTAGATCTGTAATCCTTTAATGAGTCATCAAGAGTTAGGTGGTTTGGTTGTGAGTGCATTTGTGCGCTTAACAAACTTCTGTCTCTAGTTTTAGGTTGATTTGTAATGTTGACGGAAGGCAACATTGCCTGCCGCCTTACATTTGAATACAAGATTTAGCACAATTAGTACCAAATATCTCGGAGTCTTTTGTGACAGATGAGGCAAGGGTTTTTGTGTAGCCCATTTAAAAAATAGTTAGTCCATAGTCATGTAAAACAGGTAATCTGGATAATATCCTGTAAGAATATTTTAGTTTGTGACCAGATGGTCAATGGAAGAAAATAAAAAACATCTGTGTTTCTTATATACATGAAATTATTAGATCAAGATGAAAGAAGTCTATAATAAAAATGACAAATAACAGATTGTTGGAAACTACATTTAATGAAAGTAGCAATACTCTTACTCCAAGAATGCTCACCCTGTGAAAGGTGCTCAAAAGTTGTTCATCTCTGGGTATGTACCAGACAAGATCTATTCCTTTTTGGGAGCTGCCTCTAACCCCTAGTGGATTCTGAGGGGAGTTTCATCCCTGCTTGCTAAATATATCAACCTCTTGCTGTTATTTAAAGAACTTTACTAGACATTAGTTGGCGTTTTCTTCCCATTTGGTGCGGTGAAAGCTGCCACATGTCTGGTAGCATTTCCTTGGATAATGTTTATTGACATGTAGATAACCAATTGATCTTTGGAATGAAGCTTCTGGGTAGGATCCTTGTACAATATATATGGTCCTAAGATTAGTGGGGGTTTATCAAAAAGGTTTTCACTAATAGAATAGCAGAGGTATGAACTTTATTGGCCAAGTTCCTCCACCTTTAAATCCCCTTGACCTTATCTTGAACCCCTAATTTCCAATACAGTACTAAGAATATTTTTTCCTAAAATAAAAAATTAATTCCCACAACTAGACTGTATAGAATATAGATGGCATTATACTGTCACTAAACAAGCTACAATAGACAGTATGGTCCAATTTTGCTTGCAAAACCATCTGTAAAATATATTTCATCTCAGGAGGTGAAGGGTTTAGATCTCAGAATTGTTTGGGGAAAAAAAAATGTGGCTGGTATAAAAAACTGTCCAGACAGCTTTGGAGGACATTTGATAAAAAGGATAGGATATGATGTTTTGTCATCATGGTATTGTCATTTTTATATACTGTAAGATCTTTTTGATCAGGTGTTCCGAGGGAGGAAATTGGGAAGGTGTAAGCCTCCAACTTTTTCAAGCTATATAATGGAGCATCATTTAAATTGCTTCAAGTTTCTGACACTTTAGACTGATGTTGGTAGTTTCTCTTTACACGTTATTATTTAGAGGGTGACCAGCGTTGAACCGTTAGTCGCAAACTTCAGCTTGCCGTGAAATATGGTAAGCATTCAGTTACTTTCTCCTGGCTAATTCTGCTAGGTGGAAATGAAATTTCAAGCAGTAACCACTTGTATAGGAATTTTCAATACTCCATATGATTATAAAGTGCAATCAACCTCAGTTTTTCTGTCCAATTTTCTGGCCACCCCTTGCCATTCAGATATTTTTTAAGGGCTTGAAAGATCTCCAGTACTTAATCCAATACTATTATTGTGTAAAATATGTCCATTCAAATCTATCCTCCACAATAATCCTCCATTCTTCAGTAAATTTGTGGTTGGAGAGCAGAGCAGCGTAATCAGCTGCTGTCAAAATAGGTTCCTTTTATTAACGCACTAATCTTCCTTATCTACTGTTCGGGTAGTGTGACTTTCTTAGTAGGGCTATCCAAGAAATCATTCATATAAAAATATAGTAAACTGTATGTTTCAAGCGCTCAATCTCGCTCTCCTTTATAATTACCATAAAATTAAGAATTTTACATCAAAATCTTGATAAATGGTTCATAGCTCTGGGTTATCCTCATTATCAGTCCTCACTAGAACCCATATGGAACCTGTTGCATATGGGGTCATATGTTTATATCACATTTGTAGGTAGTGTAGACTTCTGTCTGGCAGTGGAAAACTATCTATTATCGCAGCCGTAACTTGATTGCATGCCTTGCTATAGGTACTGTATTTGGAAATAAACCAGTAATTGAATAGATGTAATGTCCTTTGAAAAATGTGGACTATACACATAGGCATATGTTTGTTACTTTACCTAATATGTGGAAATAAAACACTAACTGAATTAATGTTGTAATGTCCTATGAAAAATGTGGACTATACACAAAGGCATATGTTTGTTACTTTAGCTAAATAATGTAAAAGCTAAATAGTATTGAAACGAGACATATAAATATATTAGTTAACTAAACTGCCCATAAATTGTGAATATCTAAAGTTCTTGCTCAAGTAACTTAAATTGCTTAAAAGCAAGCGATACAATATGCTTGAAACTAATTATATTTCCTAAATACAAAAGCAGTCTATTTTTTTTTATGAAAATCAATGGCAAAACACTGATAAAATAAATGTTTAAACAAAAAACATTAATGAAATAAATGTTAAAACAAAATTAATGATAAACTGTACCTGTTGATGTTGGAATAAGTATCCCTTATTTGCTAAGGTGACTTTTGTTCAGTATTCTCTTACATAAAGCCTCATTTCACTGGATTATAATTTCTTTACCAAATTGCTCTCACCCTTCATACCTGGAATATCAAAAAGGATTTAATTACTGTACTGTCAAACAACTGTAGTAATTTATTGTGCAATGTTAACAGGGATGACCATAGACTACAATACTTGACCCAGAACTTCCAAGCCAAACATCCTTAATTACATAAAATTCATGATAAAGATATTAGCTAAAGAGGATCCTAAAAGATGGAAAAATATGCTAATCCAAAAAAGCATTTTCATTAGCTCATAGATAAGACCAGTATGATGCATGGTATTGTAATGAAAAACTAAAAAAATTTTACACCTAAGAAATATTGAAAAAAGCTCAACCAATATATGTTGTGTACATTCGCAAGTTTAAGAACAACTGTTTTGTCACTTTCTTTAAACTTGCTTCAAGGTGAATTACTAGCCATCGAAGTTTTTTTTTTTTTAATGTCTACATTACATTTAGACAAGCAATAACCATAATCTCCCAGTAACAGGTCTATGAAGGTTTTTAGAAGTTTTTGTTCCTTACCCGTGGTTGAGTGACCTGGAAAAAGAATTTTCTCTGAATAGATTCCAGAAGGAAATCCTTCAAGATATAACCGGACCACCTCTGCCTCGGTTGGGAACTGGTTTTGAATGCCTTAAATCCCTGGCTAACCTTCTACCCTCTCAATTCTAAATTCTTACTTCATATGTCTGACCAAAATTGTCACAGTAGACCTGTTTCTCTTAATTGAAAATAATTTCTCGGAAAAAGGAACCATTATGTTGTTTAAAAGAACCCTTAAAGGATAATTTAGGGTCCTTCAAACAATGAGTTGGTACAAGCAGCTTAACAAGCTCAATTTCTGAAATTGAAAAGGACCAAAGCCCTGAATTTACAGAAAAACCAAATTCCAAGTAACAATGATTCACTAGACATATAGCCTTGGTAATGAAAATGACCCCTGGTTGATCTATAAGGATGAGAATGTTTAGAACTAATGAAGCAGGATCATTAACAGGGGGAATGAAGAAATCAGTCATGCTGCTAATTCTTTTAAAGAGGCAATGGACAGGACAATGCCCGGAAAACTGTAAAGTATGATCAGAGCCCAAGCCCCATCTCAATCAAACTAGGACCAGAGGGGGCCAGGTAATGGCTGCTGATGACTTGGCAAGCTGACCTATATGCAACCCAATCCCTTACTCTAGCTCACAAGGACAATGAGGTTGAAGACAGTACTAAAAACTATTGAGCTTGAGAAAGGTTCAAACTCCTGTCCAACAGATTATGGGACAGGGATGTTTCTAATAGGCAACCACAATTTATAAAGTCCCCAGGGAGAGGACATTTGGTAAAGACTATTAATATTATAAGCTGCCAACTTTAAGAAATTTTGAAACCTCTGTGGTATGGTCGAGTTGTAGAATTTGGTCTCTAAGAGTGTCCAAATTGAATTACTTTACCAATAAGAGCTCATCGATTGTGCCAAAATAACTGAGAAATTAGTAGTGTCAAGTTAAATATTAGCAAACTAACCAATTTTCAACAACCAATCAGAAACAGGGAAATATAGTGCTAATAGATAATTACATTGTAAATACTGAACACCAAGGACTCGTGGAATTAAGCAATGCTGGACGTAGGGAATCTATAAAAACGGCAAGGATTTGCATAAGACCAACATTTAAATTGTGAAAGGAAGAAAGTAGGAAAGTAATACTAGAGGGCTAGAAAGTGGGTACACCTAGCAATCCAGGGACATTACAAAGATTTCAGTAGTACCTACAGTGAACTTCTTGAGGTGCACTTACTGTGTTACCCCCAGGACAAATGCTGTTCATATATGATTATATTACATTAATGCAAGAATAGATTGTGACAGGAACTAAGGAAAAAGTTTTATTGCACAGCACCATTTTCAATACAATCCCCATTAACTATAAGTTGCCTTATTTCTGTCTAGGATATCTCATATACCTCCAGTTTCAGAATGCAAGCCATTGGACAATAGCATTGAACTAAAGATACTTAAGGAAAGGAGATTTATAGTTATTGGATTTTCACAAATTTGTTATAAAATATTGTACATTCCACAATAAAACTCCAAAAGTTACCATAATCACAATTTAGATCTAGAATGAAGTCAAAATCATCCGATGACAAATCATTTAAGATATTTTGTCATGATATTGAATAATGAGTAATAGTCAAGGTAATTTCCTGATTTCTTACATGGTCAGGATAATGTAGTTGTTGTAATTAGCAAAGTAAAGTACTGTATCCAAAGGCACCGATTACATAAGTGCAAGTTCCATGCCTTAAGACAGTGCATTTCAGGCTAGACAAGGAAGAATCAGGTGAAGGTTAGTTCACACACGCCCTCCTACTTTCTATGAAACAGACTGCTAAACAAGCAGCCCAAATAAAAAGACAACAGCATGCAAGTTTATCTTGTGTAATCATTATTAAAAGTCAAGATGTAACTATGCTGGAAAAGAACAATGCTTCAAGAAGGACTTCCAACAAGGAAAGCAACCCATAACATTTAAACAAATGAGAAAACTCAAGATAGCATATTTACTGAAACTTTAGTTGGCTTTCTCACAAAAACCTTGTACCAAGTCTGAAACATTGGAGGTTTCACAAATTCCACTATATAAAAGGATATTGAAAGCTACTGCTGAGAGTTAAGACAAGACTGTAATCCTACATTCCTGTGGATGTTGCATTAGTTATAAAATCTGGCATGAAAGACTACCAGTTCTTAAAATGATTAAATCTTTCAAGGCATGGACCTTCTTTTTTTCCAAGAATCAAATATACCTGTACAATAATGTAAAATAGATACTAGAGAGAATCTTCGTCTACTCTTCAAGACCAGTGTCAAGTTCCAGATACGATAACTCGCTAAAGTCAGGAACCTACCTACCATGAGTGTCATGATCAAGATCTAGATAAATTTAACTGGAGACCTATAATATAATGCCCTTATGCAAACACTAGAAGTGATTAAAATTCACAAATTTAGTATTGTTTATTTAATATGATTAAGTAAATATCACCAATTCAAAAGGCAATTAGACTATACATTTACATAACGCTTACAGTACTAGAAAACACCAAACCCAACTGAATGAAGCACAACAATGAGAATCTGCAGAAGAAAAAACACTATCCTACAGGGAAAAATGCAATACCTTGGCTCTCACTACACAATGCAGTACTGTATATAGAAAATGCATTAAATCATACTAATACTAGGAAAAAAAAGCAGAGCCAAGCAAAATTATTAAGTACAGTAATTAGCATAAAAGAAATGGTGGCACAAAAGTAAAGTGCTCAGAAGTAGTAGTCAGGAAGAAAGATCGTCGTCGGCGCCCACTCGTGTCCGAGTATTGGGTTCTGTCGTTAGCCATCAGCCTCCTATCTATGCGAACACTAATCTACTGCCACAATAGAATGAGGTACAGTATATGACAAGGAGGAGGGTATGACCTTTAACCTATGCAGAAATGAGCCGTCTTACAATTTAAAGGGTTGTAGTAAACAAATTCAATTATATTCGTTTTTCTACTTCAAAATCTCTTGTGTTTTTCTACTTTGAGATTCTAAATTGTGTATCGGTATGTGAATTTTAATGAAGTCTTTCTTTGACAGTTCGAACATTATTACACATTTCTTACATTGTAAAACAAAATTTTCTAACTTTCCAAAACACTCAAGGACACTGTTGTTTATCCTCTCATTTCTTTGTTTGATTTAAAAAATTATTTATTGGTAGAAGCCTGAATTAGAAATTTTTCTCTATAGTACTGCTACTTCAATACCAACAAAGCTCTATTCCAATTTCCTCTACCTTCCAACCATATTTGAATCCTAATTATACCGTATACTTTTTTGTCTTAGTAGTATTAATTCAGTGCATTTATGTTCAACCATTTATCATTTCTGAAACCATTTGCCTTTTGTAGCAAAAAAATTCATCTATTTCTACAAAATCATGCCAGGTAAAATAGTCTTTAAAGGGCATTAGAGCTTGAAAGGTTACACAATCTTAAGCAACAAATTAAGGAATTGCCTAACAATGTCTTAACCTAAAATTCAATATAAATTAAGTTATTTATAGCATTTAAACTTTCTAGCTTATTTATAGAAAAGTTACTTGAAACTCATTACTTTGAAATAACTTTTTTCTTTATCGCAGCTCTATAGAGCCAACGGTGCCTCATCCTCTTCCCACGAGCTGGGAGATGTGAGGTGCTAGAGTGCGTATTGCAGGACTTCGCCGATCAAAGCATTTTTCTCTACACTGTGATTGCAAGCAGTGAGTCTTTTATAATATGCCGAGTGCCATGGTGTCTTCAAGAATTGTAAATCTTAACCAAGACTGCATTTCCTCGATACAATTATCGCAGTGATTCTGCTGGCTATCCTCAAGTCTTCCCTGAGTCTTTGAGATGAATTTGGTATAATTAAGCAAATTAAGTGAATTTGGTATAATTAAGCAAATTAAGTAAATACTGTACTAGATATTTCAAGTGTGAAAAGTTATTATATAACTGTGTTGCGAGTCTCATCTCTCTCGAGTGGGAACATGTTTTCATTTTAATATAACTGAAAATAGTAAAATCAGGTTGTGAGTTTTTCTGATGCAAAGGTTGGTTAGGGAACATCGCCTAGACTCGGGAAAGGATATTTCAGGACTTCCAGTGAATTAGAAGTTGTGTGGTGTATGAAGAATACGTTATATGATAAAACTGATAAAAGTAACCGATTAAAATAAAATGGGAAAGAACTGTAACCAACGTATAGAAAGGCTATGTCAAATGGACACTTTCCTATAAAGAGAACCTACAGTACATTGTATTGAATAATGAGCCGGCACAGAAAATGTATAACAATGGGAAATGACAACGATGAAGACTCTACACACTTCTTTCATTCTAAATGCTCAACTTGCATAATAAAGCTTCTACACTCGTTAAAGTTCTTTGTCACGACTAAAGTTGGAATGTAATTATGTGTTAAGGCAGTAGGAGTATGTGGTATAATGATGTATTGTGAATTTGTTTTGCTACACAGCCACAGCCTTCTAACTTTTCATATATTATGCAGTCTCAAATTGTGAATAACTGCTCAAGTACAGATATAGACGCCAATAGTTAAATGAGGTAGGCAAGGTTTTGACGTGGTTCGATTTAATGCTTGAATTCTGTATTATTTTGAAGGCTTTGATTAGCAATCAGATTTTTGTTTTTAATAATGAATATTTCTTGTTCACCATAGACTACATGTATGTTTCAAAGATGACATGAAAATAAAAGATGAAAAAAAAAAGATCAAAGCATAACCTGTGCATTAGATCTGTATTATAGCGATAGTAATTTTGGCATATTCTATGTAAGAAAGATTTTTCTGATGCACAAATCAAATCTCAGAAAGCACAAACTACAATATGCATAAACGGGGGCATGTTCTTCAGAGCACTGTAGTCCATTATTATACTTATTATATCTTTAGTTATGCTTAATGTTTTTACAGGTAAGTAAAGCAAGTAATGCTCGTCTCGATTTACATATTTTGTTTCTTATTTCTGGGTAGTAACTAATCTTCAATATGCATCAAATACTGTATTAATGCATTATGCCAGGCAGGGATTTATTTGCCTTGGGTGACATGCTCCTAGTTATAAATACTGTATTCAAAGGAAATGTGATAGAGGTGTATCAAACATGATTTTGTGGGCAATAGCGTTTAGCATTTTCACTTCTCCAAATTATTTTTTTTTAACTTTAAGCAAATTATTTGTTACAACTGAAATTATACAGTATGTGAATTGGTAAGTCAACTGCCATAAAACAGCAACATACTGTGTACGATATTTCAAATTTCTAAAAGGAAAAACAAAGAATTTAGAGAAGCTAAATTTCAAGTACAGTACTATATATTTTTCCTTAAATTTTTCCTCAAGAAACACATTTTGCAATTTATATTTTATACAATTTTAACAGTTATTCATAAGCTTATGCATTAAGACTATAAAATGAAGAGAAATATAAGTACAATTTCCTTGAATTGTTAACTTGACAGATTGTGTTGAGGCTTAAAGAAGTATATATAGTATATAATGTATAGATTATAAAAATGTCAAAAAAAAATTAAAGTCTTTTTGTATCTTTCTTTATGTAAATTAAAAAATAAGCCACAAGGATTGTTATCCTTATTTCTCACGGTATTTCTAATCTATATATTTAAATGAATAGGATTTTAAAATTCAATGTAAACAATAATTTGACTTAGGGTGTAAATATAGTACTTGGTGTCTGATGCGGCGTTTAAAATTGAGGATGGTACGGACGTACTTTATAATTATGAGGTTGACATATTGCATTTCTGACAGTTCCTTAACACAATATTAAAGTGAAATGTGATAAACTATTAGTTGTGACCCCAAATGAACAATGGCAGTTCACTTAAAAAAAAAAATTAAGTCAGCATTAACCAAGTCGAAGTGTGTTCACTGTAAATAATTGTTATGTTTTCAGATAATTGATATTGTGCAGTATTATTGTACAGAGTATGTGTACCCTTTCCAAGCTGTGTAAAATATGTCACATGTCATAGCAAATTTTTTTCTTGTCCTCATCTGGAGAAAGTGCCAAGAGGTAGTCTTGGTCTCTTCACTTTGTGGGAGGTTAGTGTTCTTGTGCAGTTAAGAGAAGAGCTAATGCAGTCAGTATTTTATTGCATTGAGTTTTGTGTTAGAATAATCTGTATGAAATGTGTTGGTATTAATAAATTATCAATCAAAATCTTTGTGTACATGAAGCAGAACATGATGAATATGTTTATGCAAACAGTGCTACCTTTGACATACTTTTGCACGAAGAAAACCTTTGTGCAATCAGGTACTGAATGTGCTTTAATGTACCAAAAGTTTGGATGTATGTAATAAAGTGTATATACAGTGCAATATTACAAGTATTTCTATGAAGATGTGTATTCTTTAATCTATACAGTATACCTATAAAGCCATTGCATGAATAGGCCAATTCTTCCTTACAAATTTCTAATTGTATAAGTATGCTACATATATGTGGATCTTCCTGCAGCCATCGTGTGAAACTGACCAACTTGATACTCACATTCTGAAGTTAATTTTAAATAAAACACTAATCCATACTATATACGCATTCACAAAGCAACGTTACGAAGCACAGTAGATGAAATTCCACACAATTTGGAAATATACATCCATTTTGTAAGCTCAAATTTTACCCTATAAATTTCATTAGTTAATGATACATGAATAAAGTAATAGGAGAAAACTCAGAAAACATTCCCTTCACAGTTATGAATGTTGAAATCATTGTTTTGAAAATGCTACATGGGGCCTAAGTAGAGGAGGAAGCAACAATAGGTGAAAATCTTGAAACACTCAAATGTTGCAAGACCTAGTTCTCTTTAAAGAATGCTACCATGAACTTTTGATTTCTTGATTGAGAAAATACCCGTAGCATTCAAAACCAAAACATGGGTTTCACATATCTTGCAGAATAACAATTATGAATCACATTCTAATTATTACTGAAATGAACCAGAAAGAGCTGGAGAATATAAAACAGGTCAAGCCAATTTATCCCATTTGGAATTGGATATTAATAGTCAAGTATTAAAACAATTGTTAATAAAAAGAAATCAAAATAATTTAATATTAAAACTTCTGAGTAAAAAATCAACTTAAAACCATTATTAATTCATGAAAATCTTTTTAAAATATTGCAAAATTAACTACTATTCTACAAAACCTATTACAGTAAAATATATTCACAATACCTGGAGGATAATACTAGTGTGATGCAGAATTATCAAACT
The DNA here is from genome assembly GCF_036898095.1 of Palaemon carinicauda. Lineage (NCBI taxonomy): Eukaryota > Metazoa > Arthropoda > Malacostraca > Decapoda > Palaemonidae > Palaemon > Palaemon carinicauda. The sequence goes on from NC_090751.1 coordinate 3,315,682, forward strand.
GTTGCTGAAGTAATTAAACAGCTGGATGATCTTTCTTGAGTAGTCCTGTAATAAGAAAAGAAAATATTTAAGTTTGAGGGATAATATAGAAGTGTATGCAATCTTGAAATAGCCACAAGGCCAAGGCTAGGCAAAATTTCAAGTCGAGATCCTACATACCATTATAACTATCCTATGGAATGTGTATAAATGAAACCAGTTTGAAATAAAACCACACTCATATTTTTTACTGCAATATTGATAAAAGTTTCTGGCAAAAACTCATTTGTAATAAATCTGTAGGGCAAGGATATTAATGTATATTTATTCTTTTTCAGAGTATGGAATTATATATTAATTGGAGTATATAATTATTCAGTATATGCCCATATTCAATTCTGCAGAGAAAAGTTACTGTACAGTTTTAAAACAATTTTATATTTAGATCAAATAGTACAGTAAATACTGTACAGTATTTGTTTATACGGAACACTGGTACGTACTCCAATTCATTGATTTGCTTCCTTTTGCCTTGGTTCCTTCACTTTCTATGTCCACTTATTCCATGTATTAATACTGAAATATTCTTAAAATAAAATCTATTGTACATTTATGACCTTACTGTACATACATCAGTACATACCAATTTGCCACACAAAGATAACTGATATGTCTTCGAACTGTATATCTAACCGTAATATTTATATATAGATAGATGGATAAATATGCTACAATACAGTATATCTTTTAATGCACTATTTTTATGATTTTCTCCAAAGTATTGTAAATCAAAATTTATAGGGTTTCGATTTAAAACTGGTATGTAAATAGGTTTTCCACAATTTTTTTGCTTTGTAATACTATGACTGCATTAGCTAGTGAAGACCGATGCAAATTTGAATTCTAAAGCATATCAATTTGTACTCATTATTAAAGTGTGTTAAATTTCCACCTTTTATGTCTATGAAGTATGTCTCGATGTCTATGTAAGCTTGTATAAAAGGTTAGTTGATTTGATGTGTAATTATGCTCTAAAAGTTATAAATACCTTACAAATTTTGTAAATTACTTGTAGGGTTTAGTTTTGGTCACAGGAATAGATATTTGATCATTTCTTTACTACAGATTGCATGGAAATGTACCATTTGTAACTTTGTTGCATGGTACGTCTTTAAGAACTGTATGTTGGTTTCGTATTTTTCTTCTCAAAGTGTGTGTATATGAATTGCGGGTTTTGCCATTCCTTGGCATTTTATATGATAGTGAACACTGTACAGTGCACAGCGCCGTATAATAAGTGTGCAGCCGCTGCAAAAAAAACATGTATAATATTGTACATTAATAGAGCTCTTCCCTGACCACAAATGCCAAGTAAACTGGTGCTATTTATTTCCTGTAGCAAGCACAAAGGTTCATAGACCTGGAACAAATACTTAAAAATAAAAGTAAATATTGCACATGTTTTAGGACTTAACAGATTTTGTGGGCATTTGAGATTTGTAATTACGAGAGAAAATGTAGACAAGTAGTCATACGTTTTGTTAAGCATGTATTTGCATATACTGTACAATAGAGCATATGCAATATAGTATGTTGGTATACAATATAGCATATGCAATATAGTATGTTGGTATACAATAGAGGATACGCAATACAGTACGTTGTATACTGTTTATGCATATGTACGTACAGTACTTGCATACAATATACATAGTCGTCTTTTAAATACAAATCTATTTTGGTCATTATTTCATTTATACAATTTTGAGCACTGCATTAAATATATATGATTAAATATATGTTACATCAAATCTACATTAATTATGTGTTCATATAATATTTTTGCAGGAAAAAATTGGTAAAGTTACACTAAAATCAAAAGTTTGTATGCAACCTAGATACTTGGGATTAATTTACACAGTAAATTAATTTCATGGGCTTCTAAGATGGACTGAAAACTAGTTTAAAAACAGTGCACTTATTTTCCACTTTTTAGTTATCTAATATTATGAGGATTTACTGCAGTCAAGTAGTTTTTCTGGTGGTAGCTGGTTTGGTAAAATTAAGGTTATAACTATGCTTTGAAATTTTTCTGTTATTGATTTCTTTTCCCCTTCGTACTTTTGGATGACCCATGTCTAGTTTTCTCAATCTTGGAATAACTATTTTAAAACTGAAAATAATTGAAAATCACTTTATCCACGCAACAGTAGCACACACGAATATTTGCTCGTCATCAGTGGCTTGCTCAAAGTTTTGTTTGGAAAGTTGAAAATAAGCAAGATCTGATAAAGGCATTTACTGTAAAAAAAATATATATATATATATATTGCATTCTATGTACAGGTATATGTTAAAGAAATTACCTGCTGAGAGTATAGATTTGAAGAACTAATCTGTGGTAGATATGTGCACTTTTGCAATGCTGGCACGTACTTCAAGCAAAATGCTGACTTTCCTGAATCAAGCATCTGTGACTGTAAGAAGAAATTTTTTTATTAATAACAGGACATTTTTGTTCTCTGTACATGAAATGTGGAATTTTTTCTTAAGATCATTGAAAAGTCAAATAATTCAAATAGTATCTGAAAGCACTGTATTTACTGCATTTCAACAGATAAGCTATTTCTTTTATTTTAGGGGTCTGGTCAATCCAGGATTTCACAGGAAATTCTAGGTTTTCCATTAACAAGCACCATTATTCATATACCAAAACCTAGCTACCACAGAGACTACTTCAACCGAATTGTCACGGTTTCTCATTAGTTTTGCTGTGTATATTTTGCCGTCTGTTTCAAGATAAATTTCCACTTTCAGCTATGAGAGATTTTGTGTTTTTCTTATCACAACCAAGCAGGTAACCAATGGCTAATAGTCTCAATACCTCCTTAGTGTCCTTTCACATGTGTGATGGAAAAGTTATATTAATTACATGTAGTAGTCTTGATTAGTGTGTTATGTATATGAATATTTCTCTTGTAGAGATAGAATAAATAGAAGTAGACAGAAATCTTTGTGGTCCATCGAGATGGTAACACAAACGCATATTTTGAGCATCACTGCCACATCTGGCATTCAGATGTACAGCTACAAATATTGTCACTAGCAAGGAAGAAATGCAAGTTTATCAGCAGTTTATGCTAACAAAAAATGAAATGGTACGGTTCATGGGACTTCCCCCGAGTTCCAGAAGTGCTTGCTGACAAGGAAAACTTTGGCTGAATGTTAAGATCATCTTTACTCAAATAGAGCTTTAAATAAAATTTGTTTTATGGAAAAAAGCGAAGATTGTTTCCAATTCGTTGATCAAGAAAATAAATGCAGGAGATTGTACAAAAATTTAAAGCAACTATGTAAGGTATAAAGGATGTCTTATTCAGCAAAAATCAAAACAATGGAGTGAACTAGAACTCAGAAGTAGGAGTTGGGTCCGTCTTCTTTACACTGCCATGTATAGCTTAATGTTATGTTTACATGCTCACATGACTGTTATAGTATGTTAGCATTAATTATATGAAAATAAACCAGGAGTATTTGGAGGAGGAACTAGTATCGAGATGCATGTGATATCAGGACCAAAGCTGAAGCAAGTCTATAGAATTGATTGATTAATTATAAACATGTAGTCATGGTTATTTTAGACTTTTGAATCTTAATGCACAACACTTCAAACAATCATCTGTTTTTAGAGATTTTATAATTCTGTTACCTTAACTTATAAACTGCAATATCAAGTAACTTACTGTTTTAGATAAGAAAAACTTTAAATTTAATTTTTTTAAGGGAAAAAAACCCATAACTTAAGGAATGTTTTGTTAATGATTTACCCGATAACCATTCTTGACTTTCTTTAGACGTGGTCCTGTATAATGTTAGTCAAAACTTTTTCCATTACTATAGGTCATCTTGGGACAAAGTTGTAAAATCACAACTATTTGCATTCTATTTTTAGTTTCAGGTGTTGTGGCTCTGATCTGATTAAAAAGCATAATAAAATCAACACAGATGAATGTTTTGAGAGTTAGTATTCCATTGCATCCAGTAAAATTCCCTAATTTATCAGGGCCCTATGTATGAAAAATTACTCAAATGTTGCAATTGTTTAACATTTTAAATAAAAAATACTGTTCAGTGGTACCATAGGAGTTGAACATAATTAGTTCCAAAACTGTTTTATAACACCAGACAATTTCCCTGTATAGCATTAATTGGTTCCTAACCCAAGGGTGCTCCTATCAAGAGGCCAATTTTTTATTGTTTACTATATTGAATTGCAGTGCAGTACATAAAATCATGCAAAACCAAGAAAAAGTTAATTAAATTAATAGAATAAAAATGGAGTCAATGAATACTTTAATTCACTTTACATATAGCAAGGAGAGTAAATGGCTTAGGCGAAGGTTGTGAGGAATGGAGATAGCGGAGTTCAAGTAAGTTGGAAGGGGAAACTCCCTCCATAAAAATGTTGGGCAAGCCTTACTTGGGTTCTTTCATTTCTTTGCCACTTTTTAGCTCTGACCGACTTGCTTTAGGACCTTCTGACTAAAATCTGAACCAAAGAAAATTTTTTCTACCTCCATTTTAAATTGCTTATGCATTATTAAAATTGCCTGATCTTCTAGCTACTACTGGATGGTATGTTTCTGAAAAATTGTAACAGCCCATTTTTTCATGAAAAACAAATGTAAAGTTAACAGAACCCTGTTTTGCACACCTGAGCTGGGCAAGAGCTGTGTAAAAAGGCTTGGTTGCCTTTGTCTCGGTCCATTCAGATTTATTAAAGTTGTTCGACCTCTTGAATGCTTTGCTTGGTCTCGGGTATAAAATGTTGAGAAAATTTTGTTTGATCTTCAAATTGTTAAGAGTTCAGGCGAGTTTGATCTCCGAGCTATTACTGTACTGTATGCAATACTGTGTTGTACAAACATAAAAATTGTATACTACTATAAAAATATACAAAACCAGCTGGATATTGTGGGACAGTATTCAAGTGTAGATTATGCTTATGATATATTTCCATTTATTCAGGACTAATGAAAATTTAGCTACAAAATAATGGATTCACCAGCTAGTTCATTTTGTGTAGTGCAAGATTTATTACATTCAAACTAGCAGAATTCCCGATTACTGTATGAAACATTTATTGAAATTTCAAGGTTGGCAGTATTGTTAAGTATTGGTTGATAAATGCTCCCCATTAACCAATTCAGTAAGCAAAGGTATCCACATCTATTATGTAATTCCAGGTCTCCTAGTTCAGGTTAATGGACCCTCATTATGAATTTTTCTTTTATTCTGTTGCCGTGATAGCATTTTGAAGCTTCAATTTTTGGTTTGTGCATATGTCTTGTCACAAGATGGTCTATAAGATTTTTTTTTATCTCAACTAGAGGTTAAGGAGTCGATAATTTGAAGTTCACTCTAATCATCCCTTTGAATAGTGAAGTGTCAGAATATGAATATCTGTTGTGTGTGTGAACGTGTGCACCAGAAAAAAATATCACTCAAAACCTTACTTGGAAGATATTGAGAAGGAGTCACTTTAGCACATGTAGTGATCAGTAGGTTTACTAACATGTCCAGGTAATATTTTTGCATTACTTTCTTTCAATAGTTTATCAACTTTAATAACCGAGTTTTATATCTGCAATAGTATAAAAAAGCCAAGCGTTCGATATAGTCTACAAAAAGTAGGCATTAGATGTGCATGTTATTGTATGAAATGTAACTTGTAAGATTATTATGAAAGAAATTTGAAGCTGGCTCGGTAATCTTGAAACTGGAAATAGATCTTATGGTTTCCCGTATGGAATTAATTCCGTAACAAACGAGTTGAAGACATTATCTTAGGCGTTTTTCTGTTGTACAGTACAACAAATTCCATTCTATTTATTTAGGTTTTTATTTTCAAAACTCACAATGAAGTGCCAGCAGATATTGCATGTATATTAGCTTTTTCATCTGATGTTTAAAATGTTAGGTCACCATCAAGCAATGAATCTGCAAATTCCTACAACATTTCAAGATTTTGAAAGTAGAACGACAGCTTTAATTATGAAACTGAAAAAATTAAAGTTGCAATGTGTATGAACTCTAAATTGCTTGTGTCTTATCATTCCAGTGCATATCTAGCTTCTGGATTTAGATACCTAGGACAGTTTTGGTTTCCTGCAGTAAACTTCACAAGATATGTGTACGTTTTATAAGAATTCAGGACCACACTTAGTACAGAAAGTTAAAAATGTTAAAAGAAAAATGCTGTCTCATGTCTGTTGTAAATTTTCAACCTCAGTATAAATTTCACCTCTGTTAATTTATTGTTTTTACACTATTATTCCTGGACATGTAGTTGAACAAATGAGCTTTTGTAAGTCTGGGCAATAAAGACATTTTTTTCAAATCTTCACAAGTGGATTGTATGATAAAGGGAAAAAATATTGTAAGTACAGGATTTTGTACAGTGTACAGTGCCGTTTTGTATTTTCAAATTGTTCTCAATATATCTTTGTTGTGAACAGTGTTCTTTGTTGTTTTATTTAAACTTTCTACACTTAAAATATTTACTTTCCATACATCCACACAAATCTGCATGAGGTATTGCAATATCTCTCAATTTCAGGATATTTAAGAAATATGAAATTTGGAGAACTCTCTTTTTGTTTAGAGAAATCAATGATTTTTAATCCAAGACCATTACATTATTTCCCCATCAGCAAATCAAAGACTGTTCTGCATTAACATAGCTGTAATACAGTACATTAATCTAGAACTATTCCAGATTCAAAGTAAAAAAAACTTGTCAAGATCAGAACAAGTTGTTAACTGAGTATGTTTGGTAACCCAGGGAAACCTTAAGGAACATATATTTTGAGAAATAGTTTAAAAGGTGTGTGGAAGCATACATCATCTTTATGTGGAATGCCTTTAAATAAAAAAATGGAAGGCAACTAAATCAGTCCAGAAAAGCAAAGGCCAAGTTCAATTACCATTTTTTCATGCCCTCAAACTAGCTACTGTTTACAAGACTAGAGGAAATTGCAAGTGATGTGAACCATGAAAATAAGGTTGGCAAATGGCACGGCCACTGTCAAAATAATTGCACCTCTCCCAAAATTTAGGTTACCATACAGAGTCCAGTCACTTTCTTTGAGGTATAGCAAAAAGGAACGTTCTAAAAAAATAAAAATTCCACAGATGTTACAAAACAAATGGTGCACAACCTATATTTCCAATTAATGCAGAGATCAAAAGGGACAAAAGTGAATTGATTAATAGATATCAGACATTCAAATATACATTCATATACCAAGGCACTTCCCCCAATTTTGGGGGTTAGCCGACATCAAACAAATGTAACAAAAAAGCGGACCCCTCCTCTCTACGTTCCTCCCAGCCTCACAAGGGACTCAACTGAGTTTGGCTGGTACTGCTAGGGTGCCACATTCAAATATACTCAAGATAAATGCCAAAACTATATGAAAGAACCTCAAAAGTGGTTTAAGAATGCCCTTATGCAAAGGGACTGACCTAGTCTAGCTTTAAAATGAAGCTGGCCACAACAGCCACTGAACGGTAAAGATAAGACAACTTGACACTTAGACCAAAAATAATTGAAGATGTTCAGAAAAGCAAACATTACACTTTTCTATTTAGGAATAAAAGACTATTTGAACATTTGACCGTAAAGTAAATAAATAGGATGAAGTTCAACAACACAAATAAAAATCTGTTATATGAACAAGCCCAGGAGAACGGTGAAGGCACTTGCAAAAACTAGTCAAGTGTTCAAGGAAATTACTAATCCTTATGGTTGTGTGGAAAATTAACACCCATTGAATTTATGTACAGTTAGCCCTCGTTAGCAGGGAGTTGTATAACTGAGCCAGGCGCAAAACTCTAAGAGGCCACAAACCCTTCCTCATAACCTACCAACTCACTGCCCATTGCTGCGCACGGTTGACTCACACTAGGTAACCCCCTGTACTGCACTACTTTGTTTCTATCACAGTGTAAGTATTGCATTACTATATAAACACACTTCAGATATGTACTGTACGTACATACTACATGGTAAGACTACATAACACAAGTCATCGCCACATATGTGTACAACACAAGTCATCGCCACATGTGTAAGTACTGTAACAATAAAACACTTATTCCTATCTAAATACTCACTGAAATTATACTGTATATTACTGTAACATATGCACAGTACTATCACTTTAATACAGATTAATTAGTTAAGGTAACAACATACAGTATCACTCCTAAATGATTGCTGTTTTCGGAAGGTCAACTTGAACCGTTCCAATTCACCGTACATGTAACGTATATCTACATTACGACTGTAAAATACAGTACTTTGTCTTCAGTACTGTATAGCGGTAGTATAGTTAATACAGTATAGCAGTACTTGTACTTGCTTATTTAATAAACGATATATCAACAATTAAAAGAAAATTAACAGTATAAACAAAACTAACCGTTTGCGAAGTTCTGTACAGTAACATGTCATGAAGCATGATGCAACTTGAGCAGTCATCTCTTGTGTATCCCACTTTAACCGCTTTATACTGTAGAAATCACTACTGTACAGTATTTAGGTACTTATTCACACAGCTGTGAAAAAAAAAAAAAAAAAAAGACAGATTTTCAATAGCATTCTAGTGTACAGTAGAGTAATAATCTGGAAGTACAGTGCATATTGAATGTGTACGCAGCAGACTAAATAAAGGTCTTTTTATAACGATTGTATTTAAAAAAAAAAAAATATAGTAAGAATACATAACATACAGTATGATAAATTACCTTTAGAAGCTGTGCAATTTCAAGTGGATGAAAAATTGAAAGATAACTGCACAGCATGACACTTCTACGTATACGAGCCATTACTGCTGTAAAGAAATAAAGAATTTAAGATGGATTGGTACAGAATAATATAAGTATAAAGTACTAGATACTGTATGTACTTGCGTACTGTAGCCTACCACTAAATGGAAATTATGCTTATGTGAAAAGAAGAAATTACATACAGTACTGTACACTATATGTATGAAACTTGCATAAAGTAGAAGGGCAATCAGTAGAGCGCAGACCTACTCTGCAGCAGCTTATTTCTCAACCTTTTGTTCAACCTCGACCTATTAATTGGCGTGAATTTTCATACAATCAAATGTGAACCAAGTTTTAAGTTTGTGACAAGGATGTTCAAACTTATGGCTGATTACGTGATATGGAAGTTACTATATACTACCAAGTCATTAATATAAATTTCCACTCGTTTCAAACCACAAATTAACCTATTCATGAGCCTTTGAAAAGTACATGCGGCATTTTTCATTCCAAAAGGCATAACCTTACACTCGTATAGGCCAAACGGAGTGGCAAAGGCGGATATTTCACGAGCTCGGTCAGACAAAGGAACCTGCCAATAACCCTTTAAAAGATCCAACTTGGAAATAAATTTGGAGACCTAATTCAATCCAGACAAACATCAATACGAGGGAGAGGAAATGAATCCTTTTTTGTATGGGTGTTCACTTTACGATAGTCCACACACAAGCGAAACATACCGTCTGCTTTCTTTACTAATACAATAGGTGAACTCCAGGGACTTACTGATGATTGAATAAGGTGATGTTTCAACATATACTCTATCTCTTTACTGACCAAATCCCACTTTAAGGGGTTCAACCGGTAAGGACTGTTTCACAGGGAAAGCATCACCTACACCGTCATGATTTAAAATGTTTGTCCTACCTGGAGCATCCTGAAAAAGATCTGAAAAGGAATAAATTAAATTAAGTAAATCTTCCGGTTTGTTAACATCTAAATGCTCTAACCTACTGTTTAACATCTTCAAATTTTGCATATTTTTACCCAATGCATCCGAAGGACACTGACACCCTAACTCATTAGAGTCGTAGGGAGACACATCCAATACCACAGACACAGGCTCAGACACTATCACTAATGGATCACTTTGCTTACTAATATAAGGTTTCAAATGATTAACATGGAATTTTCTACATTTACGGCTTGAACCGGGAGCTTCAATTTCATAGTTAACCTCTGACAGTTTCCTCAAAACTTTCCACGGGCCCTTATATCTTGGTTCGAGAAAACTATCTGGGTCCATACTCTGCACAAAAACCAACTCCCCAGGTTCAAATGACCGTACCTTTACCTTTTTGTCAAAGTTGTTCTTCATTACTGACTGGGACAGTTCCAAATTTTCCCTGGCAAACTTCCAGGCACTAACCAAAAATCCTTACAAGTCTTCCACTAACCCTTTCACATTTATTTTCTCCTTACGGTTGGACTTGACATTTCAAAAACAATTTCCAATGGTCCACGGACCTTGTGCCCAAATACCAAATCGAAAGGAGCTACACCAGTGGAAGAGTTAGGGTGATTCCTGATAGCAAAGAGGGCAAAAGGGAGGGCTTTGTCCCAGTCGCTATCATGATCATAATGTTTCTGCAGGACAGACTTGAGGGTCTGGTGGAACCTTTCCACCACTCCTTGACTCTCCAGGTGATACGGTACGCTGGTAACGTGCTGAATAGCCAGTTTAGCACACTTACCCCTAAATGCCTTACTCGTGAAATTCTTCCCACAGTCGGTCTGAATTACACGAGGGATACCATACCTGCAAAAGAAATCCATTAAATTTTCAAAAACTACTTTGGAAGTAATACGCCTCATAGGTATAGCTTCAGGAAAGCGAGAGGCTCTATCCATGATAGTTAGTAAATATACGATATCTACTTCAGTTTTGGGTAAGGGACCTACCACATCAATTACTAACTCAGAAAAAGGATCACCTATAGCGGGTATGGGATGCAATGGGGCTTTTGGGATCCCCTGATTTGGTTTACTCATAACCTGATAATTCCCACACGCTCTGATAAATTGCTTCACCCTTAATTTAATTCCAGGCCACCAAAAATACCTAGCCAGACTATGAAAAGTTTTTAACACACCCAAATGACCTGAAAAACAAATTAGTATGAGCTAAATCCAAAAGAGAATTTCTAAATTGAGAAAGTACCACAATCTGTTCTACCCGACCAGTTTTATTCAAATCATCAGATGCGGGACGACTAAACCTATATAGTAAGCCCTTCACAACTCCAAACCTAGGTTTAGTCAGATCCTCAACATCGCCCAAACCAAAATTAAATTCATCCTTTTGAGCTTTAATAAAAGCAGCTCTATCCCAATCAAGTTCCATATTAACTACTTCATTACTACTACTCTCTACTGGCCCGGGTCTTAAAACATCTAACTCTACACTTCTACATTCTAACTACACTACTTAACATTAAGTCATCATTATCATCTACAGTATATCAAGTAAATTAACCGCTTTTGCTGCGGACCGAGTCATAACCGCCACAGGACTAACATTTACCGATAATATAGGGAACAGCTCCCGTCCCTCACTATCCAGCATATTATTTGCCAGGATACCATAAATACCCGGAATAGGTCGACTATCCACCACAGCCAACTCAGTGAAGCGATCATATCCTGCAAAAGACATGCGGACATTAACCAAAGGAGCGGACACAACTGTATCCGTAAACCTCCCAATAATACAAAATTCCCAGTATATTTCTCAAAACCATTTAGAGCCCTCTTCAGGACTAACGACCTGGCAGAACCAGTGTCCCTAAAATACTTCACCTGAACAACACGAGTAAATAATCAACTTTCCATGCCACACTTATTTGTCGTACTTGAGTCATGATTGGGGATTAGAAACATTAGGCTTGCTACTCTTTACTAAACTACTATCTACTAGTGGTCTGTCTACAGGACTATGGCTACTAACCTCTGACTTATCACTAACCAAGGCTAGAGGACTTTGATTATTTTGCTCTAGTTACAACCTCCGAGCATTACATTGATTTTGGAAATGCCCGGGCTTGTTGCACCAATAACAACTTCCTTTACGACCTGAACTTCTATTCCCGTTGTACCTGTTACCCGAGAGGTATTTTTTATTAGCAAAAACTTAAGTGGTAGGAGGACCTCCTTGGACTCTACCCACATCCCTATCACCTGAAAAAGATTAAATTTAACATTATCACTCTTGGGGATATGGGGAGCCAATGAGGAGGTTTCCCCTCTCCTGCAGCTATTAAGGGAGTAAGATGTTTGATTATTTAAAGTTTTATATCTAAACTACCGCTACCTGATCGATGAGTCAATTCAAACTCATCTGCTAACTGAGCGGCACTACTCAATTTCACACTCTTTACCTCCTCCACGTGAACTCTAAACTTCCTGCTACAGGCCTTCTTAATTTCTTCAAGGAGCAACAGTTCACATAACGCAGCGAAAGTGCCAATCTGACGACTTTTCAGCCAGTCGTCGGACTGTTCCTTCTTGACATGGGCAAACTCAACGAAAGACTGAGCAGGGTGTTTTGTATAGTTAGGAAACTGGATGTGGTAGGCCTCAGGGATTAAGTCATACGATTCTAAAATTAAGGCTTTAACCTTCTCATAATCCCGAGCTACTCCCTCCTCCAAGGAATTATACACCCGCATTGCCTTGCCCACCAACCTACACTGTATCAATACAGTCCACATTTCTGCGGGTCAAGACAATTGGGAGGCCACACGCTCAAATGCCTTTAAGAACTCGGGGACATCCTTTTCGTCAAACACCGGCACCAACTTTAGTGCAGCACCTCTATTAAACTTATCTTGGTAGTCCCTTTTAGGGAAACTTATCAAATTGGCCCCCTTCAACTTGGCCATCTCTATATTTAATTTCACCATCTCCAACTCATGACGCCTTACCCGCTCTTTCTCCTCGAACTCCATTTTTTTTTTCAACTATCTATTTACAAATAAGGTAGAATTCCTTCTCCTCCTTGGAATCGCCCAAAGCCTTAACAGGGGCCTGAGATTTTACAGGTACAGAATACGGGGGCCAAAAAAGGATTAAAGGACACATTCGTTACCTGGGGCAAATTTTCTGGACCCTTGTAAATGGTACCTACTATAAGAGGGTCCTCAAACTGAGTTAGACCAGCTCTCATACTTACATTGTCCTCTTCAATTACGTTAATCCATAACACCTTCCTCCTCGAAGAAATTTTCTTTTTTAAAACTTTTTTTTCTATATATAAATGGAAATGCACCTGTAATGTAAGAATCAATATTAATACATAATAAACCTAACACCAACGAAAAAACCCCTAAAAAAAATACAAACCAAGAGCTTTATATAGCTAACCATTATTGGCGACCTAATATTACCGTACTTCGTCAAAACTCGACAACTTTTTGGAAATAGACATAAATAAACCTATATAAACTTACTGGTATGCTCACAGACATACACCTTAACCTACAATACACCGGCATCATAACCCAAAAAAGTCATATATAATACATAATCCAAAATCAGAACAAACCAATAATTAATTTAGGGGAACCTTTAGAAAACACTAGAGCGTATACCACTGAAAAACTAAACTAGATCTACAAAGCTATATCATAAACAGAACTACATCCTAACAAAAATTTTTCATACAACCTTAAATGGAGAAATGAGCAAGGCGGCATATGGGAAGGATCAAGCTAGTACACTAAATTCTATTAAGTGTATCAGGAATGTTGTTGTCAGTCCCTTTAACATGTTTTACAATCAAATTGAACTCCTGCAGAAAAAGGGCCCAGCACAAAATCCTCTGGTTGGCTCCCTTCATCCGCTCGATGAAAACCAGTGGATTATGATCCGTCCATATTTCAATCGGGAAAGAAAAATGTGTCACATACGGCTTGAAATAGTTAAGAGCTCGGACCAAAGAAAGAGCTTCCTTTTCTATTGTGGAGTAACGTTTTTCAGCCGCCAGAAGCTTTTTGCTACAGTAACACACAGGATGAACACTGTCTTTCTTTCTCTGGGAGAGGACACCTCCAATGCCAACGTCACTAGCCTCTACTGCTATAACAAAAGGCTTCTGAAAATCTGGGGAAGTCAAAATGGGGTTAGTAATTAACACTGATTTAAGTATATTAAAAGATTCTTCACACTAATCCGACCACCAGAACTTTTTTCCTTTTTCTAAACTAGTAAGAGGCTGAGCAAGATCAGAATAATTACACACAAATCTGCGGTAATAACCAGTCACACAAAGCACCCTTCTTACCTCTCTTAACATTACCAGGCCTTTTCAAATTTATAATGGCCTCGAGATTAGCTTGTTTCGGAGCCACCTGACCTAAACCAACCTCATGACCCAGATAACAAGCCTTTGCCTGACCATATTCGCACTTAACCAAATTAACAACTAACCCTGCAAACCTAAGGGCTTCAAAAACCTTGCGTAACCTTAGCATATGGGTATCCCAGTCATTACTATATACTACCAAGTCATTAATATAAATTTCCACTCGTTTCAAACCACAAATTACCCTATTCATGAGCCTTTAAAAAGTACAAGCGGCATTTTTCATTCCAAAAGGCATAACCTTACACTCGTATAGGCCAAACGGAGTGACAAAGGCGGATATTTCACGAGATCGGTCGGACAAAGGAACCTGCCAATAACCCTTTAGAAGATCCAACTGAGAAATAAATTTGGAGACCCAATCCGATCCAGACAATCATCAATACGAGGGAGAGGAAAAGAATAAATTTTTGTATGGGCGTTCACTTTACGGTAGACCACACACATGCAAAACATAGTCTGTTTTCTTTACTAATACAATAGGAGAACTCCAGGGACTTACTGATGGTTTAATAAGGTTATGTTTCAACATATATTCACTCTCTTTACTGACCAAATCCCACTTTACAGGGTTCAACCAGTAAGGACTCTGTTTCACAGGGAAAGCATTACCTACATCAACGTCATGATTTAAAATGTTTGTCCTACCTGGAGCATACTGAAAAAGATCTGAAAAGGAATAAATTAAATTAAGTAAATCTTCCGGTTTCTTAACATTTAAATGCTCTAAGCTACTGTTTAACATCTTCAAATTTTGCATATTTTTACCCAATGCATCCGAAGAAAACTGACACCCTAACTCGTTATGAGTCCTCGGGAGATGCATCCAATACCACAGAGACAGGCTCGGACACTATCGCTAATGGATCACTTTGCTTACCAATATAAGGTTTCAAAAGATTAACATGGAATACTCTATATTTACGGCTTGAACCGGGAGCTTCAATTTCATAGTTAACCTCTGAAAGTTTCCTCAAAACTTTCCACGGGCCCTTATATCTTGATTTGAGAAAACTATCTGGGTCCATAATCGGCACAAATACCAACTCCCCAGGTTCAAATGACCGCAGCATTACCTTTTTGTCAAAGTTGTTCTTCATTACTGACTGGGACCGTTCCAAATTTTCCCTGGCAAACTTCCAGGCACTAACCATTCTTCCCATCAAGTCTTCCACTAACCCTTTCACATTTATTTCCTCCTTCCGGTTGGACTTGAGCATTTCAAAAACTATTTCCAATGGTCCACGGACCTTGTGCCCAAATACCAACTCGAAAGGAGCTACACCAGTGGAAGAGTTAGGGTGATTCCTGATAGCAAAGAGGGCAAAAGGGAGGGCTTTGTCCCAGTCGCTATCATGATCATAATATTTCTTCAGGACAGACTTGAGGGTGTGCTGGAACCTTTCCACCACTCCTTGACTCTCCAGGTGATAAGGTATGCTGGTAACATGCTGAATGGCCAGTTCAGCACACTTACCCCTAAATACCTTACTCGTGAGATTCATCCCACAGTCGGTCTGAATTACACGAGGGATACCATACATGGAAAAGAAATCCATTAATTTTTCAAAAACAACTTTGGAAGTAATACACCTCATAGGTATAGCTTCAGGAAAGCGAGAGGTTCTACCCATGATAGTTAGTAAATATACGTAATCTGTTTTAGTTTTGTATAATGGACCTACCACATCAATTACTAACTCAGAAAAAGGATCATCAATAGTGGGTATGGGATGCAACGGGGCTTTTGGGATCCCCTAATTTGGTTTACCCATAACCTGATAAGTCTCACATGCTCTGATAAATTGCTTCACACTTGATTTAATTCCAGGCCACCAAAAATACCTAGCCAGACTATGAAAAGTTTTTAACACACCCAAATGACCTGAAAAACAAATTAGTATGAGCTAACTCCAAAAGAGAATTTCTAAATTGAGAAAGTACCACAATCTGTTCCACACGACCAGTTTTATTCAAATCATCAGATGAGCGACGACTAAACCTATTTAGTAAGCCCTTCACAACTCCAAACCTAGGTTTAGTCAGATCCTCAACATCACCCAAACCAAAATTAAATTCATCCTTTTGAGCCTTAATAAAAGCAGCTCTATCCCAATCAACTTTCATATTAACTACTTCATTACTACTAATCTCTACTGGCCCGGGTCTTAAAACATTAACTCTACACTACTTAACATTCTAACTCTACACTACTTAACATTAAATCATCATTATCATCTATATCAAGTAAATTAACCGCTTTTGCTGCGGACCGAGTCATAACCGCCACAGGACTAGCATTTACCAATAATATAGGGAACAGCTCCCGTCCCTCACGATCCAGCATATCATTTGCCAGGATACCATCAATACCCGGAATAGGTAGACTATCCACCACAGCCAACTCAGTGACGCAATCATATCCTGGAAAAGACATGCGGACATTAACCAAAGGAGCAGACACAACTGAATCCGGAAAACCTCCCAATAATACAAAATTCCCAGTATATTTCTCAAACCATTTAGAGCCCTCTTCAGGACTAACGACCTGGCAGAACCAGTGTCCCTAAAAAACTTCACCTGAACAACACGAGTCGAAAATCAACTTTCCAGGCCACACACATTTGTCGTACTTGAGTCATGATTGGGGATTAGAAACATTAGGCTTGCTACTATTTACTAAACTACTATCTACTGGTGGTCTGTCTACAGGACTACTAACCTGTGACTTATCACTAACCAAGGGTACAGGACTGATTATTTCGCTCTAGGTACATCCTCCGAGCATTACATTGATTTTGGAAATGCACGGACTTGTTGCACCAATAACAACTTCCTTTACGACCTGAACATCTATTCCCGTTGTACCTGTTACCTGGGAAGTCTTTATTAGCAAACATTTTAGTGGGAGGAGGACCTCCTTGGGCTCTACCTACATACCTATCACCTGAAAGAGATTTAAAATTAACATTATCACTCTTGGGGATATGGGGAGCCGATGAGGAGGTTTCCCCTCTCCTGCAGCTATTAGGGGAGCAAGATGTTTGATTATTTATAGTTTTAGAACTAAACTACCGCTACCTGATCGACGAGTCAATACCAACTCATCTGCTAACTGAGCGGGACTACTCAATTTCACTCTCTTTACCTTCTCCAGGGGAACCCTCAACTACCTGCTACAGGCCTTCTTAAATTCTTCAAGGAGCGACAGTTCACGTAACAGCGAAAGTGCAGGGTGTTTTGTATAGTTACGAAACCAGAGGCGGTAGGCCTCAGGGACTAAGTCATACGATTTTAAAATTAAGGCTTTAACCTTCTGATAATCCCGAGCTACTCCCTCCTCCAAGGAATTATACACCAGCATTGCCTTGCCCACCAACCTACACCGTATTAATACAGTCCACATTTCTGCGGGTCAAGACAATTGGGAGGCCACACGCTCAAATGCCTTGAACTCGGGGACATCCTTTTCATCAAACACCGGCACCAACTTTAGTGCAGCACCTCTATTAAACTTATCTAGGTAGTCCATTTTAGGGGAACTTATCAAATTGGTCCCCTGCAACTTAGCCATCTCTATATTTAATTTCACCATCTACAACTCCTGACGCCTTACCCGTTCGTTCTCCTCGAACTCCATTTTTTTTCAACTATCTATTTACAAATAAGGTAGAATTCCTTCTCCTCCTTGGAATCACCCAAAGCATTAACAGGGGCCTGAGATTTTACAGGTACAGAATCCGGGGGCCAAAAACGGATTAAAGGACACATTCGTAACCTGGGACAAATTTGCTGGACCCTTGTAAATGGTACCTACTATAGGAGGGTCCTTAAACTGAGTTAGACCAGCCCTCATACTTACATTGTCCTCTTCAATTACGTTAATCCATAATACCTTCCTCCTTGAAGAAAATTTTTTTTTTTTTAAACAATTTTTTGTTTCTATATACAAATGGAAATGCACCTGTAAAGTAAGAATCAATATTAATACACAATAAACCTAACACCAAACAGAAAGTACCCCTAAAAACATGCAAACCAAGAGCTTTATTTAGCTTACCATTATTGGCGATCTAATATTACCGTACTTTGTCAAAACTCCCCAACTTTATGGAAATAGACATAACTAAACCTATATAAACTTACTGGTACACCCACAGACATACACTTTAACCTACAATACACCGGCATCATAGCCTAAAAAAGTCATATATAATATATAATCCAAATTCAGAACAAACCAATAATTAATTAAGGGGAACCTTTAGAAAACACTAGAGCGTATACCACTCAAAAACTAAACTAGATCTACAAAGCTATATTATAAACAGAACTATATCCTAAAAAATTTTTTCCGTACAACCTTAAATGGAGAAATGAGCAAGGCGACATATGAGAAGGATCAAGCTAGTACACTAAATTCTATTAAGTGTATCAGGAATGTTGTTGTCAGTCCCTTTAACATGTTTTACAATCAAATTGAACTCCTGCAGAAAAAGGGCCCAGCAAAAAATCCTCTGGTTCGCTCCCTTCATCCGCTCGATGAAAACCAGTGGATTGTGATCCGTCCATATCTCAATCGGGAAAGAAAAATGTGTCACATACGGCTTGAAATAGTTAAAGAGCTCGGACCAAAGAAAGAGCTTCCTTTTCTATTGTGGAGTAACGTTTTTCAGCCGCCAGACGCTTTTTGCTATAGTAAAAGACAGGATGAACACTGTCCTCCTTTCTCTGGATGAGGACACCTCCAATGCCAACGTTACTAGCATCTACTGCTATAACAAAAGGCTTCTGAAAATCTGGGTAGGTCAAAATGGGGTTAGTAATTAACACTGATTCAAGTTTATTAAAATATTCTTCACACTGACCTAACCACCAGAAGTTTTTTCCTTTTTCTAATAAACTAATAAGAGGCTGAGCAAGATAAGAGTAATTACGCACAAATCTGCGGTAATAATCAGTCATACAAAGTACCCTTCTTACCTCTCTAACAACCAGACCTTTTCAAATTTATAATGACCTCGAGATTAGCTTGTTTCGGAGCCACCTAACTTAAACCAACCTCATGACCCAGATAACAAGCCTTGGCCTGACCATATTCGCAATTGACCAAATTAACAACTAACCCTGCAAACTTAAGGGCTTCAAAAACCTTACGTAACCTTAGCATGTGGGTATCCCAGTCATTACTATATACTACCAAGTCGTCAATATAAATTTCCACTCGTTTCAAACCACAAATTACCCTATTCATGAGCCTTTGAAAAGTACATGCGGCATTTTTCATTCCAAAAGGCATAACCTTACACTCGTATAGGCCAAACGGAGTGACAAAGGCGGATATTTCACGAGCTCGGTCGGACAAAGGAACCTACCAATAACCCTTTAAAAGATCCAACTTGGAAATAAATTTGGCAGACCCAATCCGAACCAGACAATCATCAATACGAGGGAGAGGAAAGGAATCATTTTTTGTATGGGCGTTCACTTTACGGTAGTCCACACACATGCGAAACATACAGTCTGCTTTCTTTACTAATACAATAGGTGAACTCCAGGGACTTACTGATGATTGAATTAGGTTATGTTTCAACTTATACTCTATCTCTTTACTGACCAAATCCCACTTTAAGGGGTTCAACTGGTAAGAACTCTAGTTTCACAGGGAACGCATCACCTGCATCAACGTCATGATTTAAAATGTTTGTCCTACCTGGAGCATCCTGAAAAAGATCTGAAAAGGAATAAATTAAATTAAGCAAATCTTCCTTTGTTAACATCTAAATGCTCTAACCTACTGTTTAACATCGTCAAATTTTGCATATTTTTACCCAATGCATCCGAAGGACACTGACACCCTAACTCGTTAGAGTCGTCGTGAGACACATCCAATACCACAGACACAGGCTTGGACACTATC
The DNA here is from genome assembly GCF_036898095.1 of Palaemon carinicauda. Taxonomy (NCBI): domain Eukaryota; kingdom Metazoa; phylum Arthropoda; class Malacostraca; order Decapoda; family Palaemonidae; genus Palaemon; species Palaemon carinicauda. The sequence goes on from NC_090751.1 coordinate 3,335,838, forward strand.
GCTAATGGATAACTTTCCTTACCAATATAAGGTTTCAAACGATTAACATGGAATTTTCTACATTTACGGCTTGAACCGGGAGCTTTAATTTCATAGTTAACCTCTGACAGTTTCCTCAAAACTTTCCACGGGCCCTTATATCTTGGTTCGAGAAAACTATCTGGGTCCATACTCGGCACAAAAACCAACTCCCCAGGTTCAAATGACCATACCTTTACCTTTTTGTCAAAGTTGTTCTTCATTACTGAATGGGACAGTTCCAAATATTCCCTGGCAAACTTCCAGGCACTAACCATTCTTCCCTTCAAGTCTTCCACTAACCCTTTCACATTTATTTCCTCCTTGCGGTTGGACTTGAGCATTTCAAAAACAATTTCCAATAGTTCACGGACCTTGTGCCCAAATACCAACTCGAAAGGAGCTACACCAGTGGAAGAGTTAGGGCGATTCCTGATAGCAAAGAGGGCAAAAGGGAGGGCTTTGTCTTAGTCGCTATCATGATCATAATGTTTCTTCATGACAGACTTGAGGGTCTGGTGGAACCTTTCCACCACTCCTTGAGGTATAACTTCAGGAAAGCGAGAGGCTCTATCCATGATAGTTAGTAAATATACGTAACCTGTTTTAGTTTTGGGTAAGGGACCTACCACAATTACTAACTCAGAAAAAGGATCACCTATAGCGGGTATGGGATGCAATAGGGCTTTTGGGATCCCCTGATTTGGTTTACTCATAACCTGATAAGTCCCACACGCTCTGATAAATTGTTTCACACTTGATTTAATTCCAGGCCACCAAAAAACCCGAGCCAGAGTATGAAAAGTTTTTAACACCCAAATGACTTGAAAAACAAATTAGTATGAGCTAACTCCAAAAGAGAATTTCTAAATTGAGAAAGTACCACAATCTGTTCCACCAAACCAGTTTTATTTAAATCATCAGATGCGGGACGACTAAACCTATATAGTGAGCCCTTCACAACTCCAAACCTAGGTTTAGTCAGATCCTCAACATTGCCAAAACCAAAATTAAATTCATCCTTTAGAGCTTTAATAAAAGCAGCTCTATCCCAATCAAGTTTCATATCAACTACTTCATTACTACTACTCTCTACTGGCCCGGGTCTTAAAACATCCAACTCTACACTACTTAACATTCTTACTCCACACTACTTAACATTAAGTCATCATCATTATCTATATCAAGTAAATTAACCGCTTTTGCTGCGGACCGAGTCATAACCGCCACAGGACTAACATTTACCGATAATATAGGGAACAGCTCCCGTCCCTCACGATCCAGCATATCATTTCCCAGGATACCATCAATACCCGGAATAGGTAGACTATCCACCACAGCCAACTCAGTGACGCGATCATATCCTGGAAAAGACATGCGGACTTTAACCAAAGGAGCGGACACAACTGAATCCGAAAACCTCCCAATAATACAAAATTCCCAGTATATTTCTCAAAACCATTTAGAACCCTCTTCAGGACTAACGACCTGGCAGAACCAGTGTCCCTAAAATACTTCACCTGAACAACAAGAGTCAAAAATCAACTTTCCAGGCCACACACATTTGTCGTACTAGATTCATGATTGGGGATTAGAAACATTAGGCTTGCTACTCTTTACTAAACTACAGTCTACTGGTGGTGTGTCTACAGGACTATGGCTACTAACCTCTGACTTATCACTAACCAAGGCTGCAGAACTTTGACTATTTCGCTCTACGTACATCCTCCGAGCATAACATTGATTTTGGAAATGCCAGGCCTTGTTACCCCGACAACTTCCTTCACGACCTGAACTTCTATTCCCATTATACCTGTTACCTGTTAAGTGTTTATTAGTAAACATTTTAGTGGGAGGAGGACCTCCTTGGGCTCTACCCACATCCCTATCACCTGAAAAAGATTAAATTTAACATTATCACTCTTGGGGATATGGGGAGCCGATGAGGAGGTTTCCCCTCTCCTGCAGCTATTAAGGGAGCAAGATGTTTAATTATTTATAGTTTTATATCTAAACTACCGCTACCTGATCGATGAGTCAATTCAAACTCGTCTGCTAACTGAGCGGCACTACTCAATTTCACACTCTTTACCTCCTCCAGGTGAACTCTAAACTTCCTGCTACAGGCCTTCTTAATTTCTTCAAGGAGCAACAGTTCACATAACGCAGCGAAAGTGCCAATCTGACGACTTTTCAGCCAGTCGTCGGACTGTTCCTTCTTGACATGGGCAAACTCAACGAAAGACTGAGCAGGGTGTTTTGTATAGTTAGGAAACTGGATGTGGTAGGCTTCAGGGATTAAGTCATACGATTCTAAAATTAAGGCTTTAACCTTCTCATAATCCCGAGCTACTCCCTCCTCCAAGGAATTATACACCCGCATTGCCTTGCCCACCAACCTACACTGTATCAATACAGTCCACATTTCTGCGGGTCAAGACAATTGGGAGGCCACACGCTCAAATGCCTTGAACTCGGGGACATCCTTTTCGTCAAACACCGGCACCAACTTTAGTGCAGCACCTCTATTAAACTTATCTTGGAAGTCCCTTTTAGGGAAACTTATCAAATTGGCCCCCTTCAACTTGGCCATCTCTATATTTAATTTCACCATCTCCAACTCATGACGCCTTACCCGCTCTTTCTCCTCGAACTCCATTTTTTTTTTCAACTATCGATTTACAAATAAGGTAGAATTCCTTCTCCTCCTTGGAATCACCCAAAGCATTAACAGTTGCCTGAGATTTTACAGGTACAGAATCCGGGGGCCAAAAACCGATTAAAGGAGACATTCGTAACCTGGGGCAAATTTGCTGGACCCTTGTAAATGGTACCTACTATAAGAGGGTCCTCAAACTGAGTTAGACCAGCCCTCATACTTACATTGTCCTCTTCAATTACGTTAATCCATAATACCTTCCTCCTCGAAGAAAAAAAAAAAAAATTTTAAACAATTTTTTTTTCTATATACAAATGGAAATGCACCTGCAAAGTAAGAATCAATATTATTACACAATAAAACTAACACCAAACAGAAAGTACCTCTAAAAACATGCAAACCAAGAGCTTTATATAGCTTACCATTATTGGCGATCTAATATTACCGTACTTCGTCAAACCTCTCCAACTTGATGGAAATAGACATAACTAAACCTTTATAAACTTACCCGTACACCCACAGACATACACTTTAACCTACAATACACCGGCATTTTAGCCCAAAAAAGTCATATACAATACACAATCCAAAATCAGAACAAAACAATAATTAATTTAGGGGAACCTTTAGAAAACACTAAAGCGTATACCACTCAAAAACTAAACTAGATCTACAAAGCTATATCATAAACAGAACTATATCCAAACAAAAATTTTTCATATAACCTTAAATGGAGAAATGAGCAAGGCGGCATATGAGAAGGATCAAGCTAGTACACTAAATTCTAGAAAGTGTAACAGGAATTTTGTTATCGGTGCCTTTAACATATTTCACAATCAAATTGAACTCCTGCAGAAAAAGGTCCCAGCACAATATCCTCTGGTTCGCTCCCTTCATCCGCTCGATAAAAACCAGTGGATTGTGATCCGTCCATATCTCAATTGGGAAAGAAAAATTTGTCACACACGGCTTGAAATAGTTAAGAGCTCGGACCAAAGAAAGAGCTTCCTTTTCTATTGTGGAGTAACGTTTTTAAGCCACCGGAAGCTTTTTGCTATAGTAAGACACAGGAAGAACACTGTCTTCCTTTCTCTGGGAGAGGACACCTCCAATGCCAATGTCACTAGCCTCTACTGCTATAACAAAAGGCTTCTGAAAATCTGGGGAAGTCATAATGGGGTTAGTAATTAACACTGATTTAAGTTTATTAAAAGATTCTTCACACTGATCCGACCACCAGAACTTTTTTCCTTGTTCTAAACTAGTAAGAGGCTGAGCAAGATCAGAATAATTACTCACAAATCTGCGGTAATAACCAGTCACACAAAGCACCCTTCTTACCTCTCTAACACTACCAGGCCTTTTCAAATTTATAATGGCCTCGAGATTAACTTGTTTCGGAGCCACCTGACCTAAACCAACCTCATGACCCAGATAACAAACCTTGGCCTGACCCAATTCGCACTTAGCCGAATTAACAACTAACCCTGCAAACCTAAGGGCTTCAAAAACCTTACGTAACCTTGGCATGTGGGTATCCCAGTCATTACTATATACTACCAAGTCATTAATATAAATTTCCACTCGTTTCAAACCACAAATTACCCTATTCATGAGCCTTTGAAAAGTACATGCGGCATTTTTCATTCCCAAAGGCAAAACCTTACACTCGTATAGGCCCAACAGTGACAAAGGCGGATATTTCACGAGCTCGGTCGGACAAAGGAACCTGCCAATAACCCTTTAAAAGATCCAACTTGGAAATAAATTTGGAGACCAAATCCGATCCAGACAATCATCAATACGAGGGAGAGGAAAGGAATCATTTTTTGTATGGGCGACACACACGCGAAACATACCGTCTGCTTTCTTCACTGATACAATAGGAGAACTCCAGGGACTTACTGATGGTTGAATAAGGTGATGTTTCAACCTATACTCTATCTCTTTACTGACCAAATCCCACTTTACAGGGTTCAACCAGTAAGGACTGTTTCACAGGGAAAGCATCACCTACACCAACGTCATGATTTAAAATGTTTGTCCTACCTGGAGCATCCTGAAAAAGATCTGAAAAGGAATAAATTAAATTAAGTAAATCTTCCAGTTTGTTAACATCTAAATGCTCTAACCTACTGTTTAACATCTTCAAATTTTGCATATTTTTACCCAATGCATCCGAAGAAAACCGACACCCTAACTCGTTAAGAGTCCTCGGGAGACGCATCCAATACCACAGAGACAGGCTCGGACACTATCGCTAATGGATCACTTTGCTTACTAATATAAAGTTTCAAACGATTAACATGGAATACTCTATATATACGGCTTGAACCAAGAGCTTCAATTTCATAGTTAACCTTTGACAGTTTCCTCAAAACTTTCCACAGGCCCTTATATCTTGATTCGAGAAAACTATCTGGGTCCATACTCGGCACAAAAACCAACTCCCCAGGTTCAAATGACCGTACCTTTACCTTTTTGTCAAAGTTGTTCTTCATTACTGACTGGGACAGTTCCAAATTTTCCCTGGCAAACTTCCAGGCACTAACCAAGAATCCTTTCAAGTCTTCCACTAACCCTTTCACATTTATTTTCTCCTTACGGTTGGACTTGACATTTCAAAAACAATTTCCAATGGTCCACGGACCTTGTGCCCAAATACCAAATCGAAAGGAACTACACCAGTGGAAGAGTTAGGGTGATTCCTGATAGCAAAGAGGGAAAAAGGGAGGGCTTTGTCCCAGTCGCTATCATGATCATAATGTTTCTGCAGGACAGACTTGAGGGTCTGGTGGAACCTTTCCACCACTCCTCGACTCTCCAGGTGATACGGTACGCTGGTAACGTGCTGAATAGCCAGTTTAGCACACTTACCCCTAAATGCCTTACTCGTGAAATTCTTCCCACAGTCAGTCTGAATTACACGAGGGATACCATACCTGCAAAAGAAATCCATTAATTTTTCAAAAACAACTTTGGAAGTAATACGCCTCATAGGTATAGCTTCAGGAAAGCAAGAGGCTCTATCCATGATAGTTAGTAAATATACGATATCTACTTCAGTTTTGGGTAAGGGACCTACCACATCAATTACTAACTCAGAAAAAGGATCACCTATAGCAGGTATGGGATGCAATGGGGCTTTTGGGATCCCCTGATTTGGTTTACTCATAACCTGATAAGTCCCACACGCTCTGATAAATTGCTTCACCCTTAATTTAATTCCAGGCCACCAAAAATACCTAGCCAGACTAGGAAAAGTTTTTAACACACCCAAATGACCTGAAAAACAAATTAGTATGAGCTAACTCCAAAAGGGAATTTCTAAATTGAGAAAGTACCACAATCTGTTCTACCCGACCAGTTTTATTCAAATCATCAGATGCGGGACGACTAAACCTATATAGTAAGCCCTTCACAACTCCAAACCTAGGTTTTAGTTAGATCCTCAACATCGCCCAAATCAAAATTAAATTCATCCTTTTGAGCTTCAATAAAAGGAACTCTATCCCAATCAAGTTTCATATTAACTACTTCATTACTACTACTCTCTACTGGCCCGGGCCTTAAAACTTCTAACTCTAAACTACGTAACATTAAGCCATCATCATTATCTATATCAAGTAAATTAGCCGCTTTTGCTGCGGACCGAGTCATAACCGCCACAGGACTAGCATTTACCAATAATATAGGGAACAGCTCCCGCCCCTCACGATCCAGCATATCATTTCCTAGGATACCATCAATACCCGGAATAGGTAGACTATCCACCAGAGCCAACTCAGTGATGCGATCATATCCTGGAAAAGACATGCGGACATTAACCAAAGGAGCGGACACAACTGAATCCGGAAAACCTCCCAATAATACAAAATTCCCAGTATATTTCTCAAAACCAATTAGAACCCTCTTCAGGACTAATGACCAGGCAGAACCAGTTTCCCTAAAAAACTTCACCTGAACACCACAAGTCAAAAATCAACTTTCCAGGCAACACATATTTGTCGTACTTGAGTCATGATTGGGGATTAGAAACATTAGGCTTGCTACTATTTACTAAACTACTATCTACTGGTGGTCTGTCTACAGGACTACTAACCTGTGACTTATCACTAACCAAGGGTACAGGACTGATTATTTCGCTCTAGGTACATCCTCCGAGCATTACATTGATTTTGGAAATGCCCGGACTTGTTGCACCAATAACAACTTCCTTTACGACCTGAACTTCTATTCCCGTTGTACCTGTTACCTGGGAAGTCTTTATTAGCAAACATTTTAGTGGGAGGAGGACGTCCTTGGTCTCTACCCACATCCCTATCACCTGAAAAAGATTAAATTTAACATTATCACTCTTGGGGATATGGGGAGCCGATGAGGAGGTTTCCCCTCTCCTGCAGCTATTAGGGGAGCAAGAAGTTTGATTATTTATAGTTTTATAACTAAACTACCGCTACCTGATCGATGAGTCAATTCAAACTCGTCTGCTAACTGAGCGGCACTACTCAATTTCACACTCTTTACCTCCTCCAAGTGAACTCTAAACTTCCTGCTACAGGCCTTCTTAATTTCTTTAAGGAGCAACAGTTCACATAACGCAGCGAAAGTGCCAATCTGACGACTTTTCAGCCAGTCGTCGGACTGCTCCTTCTTGACATGGGCAAACTCAACGAAAGACTGAGCAGGGTGTTTTGTATAGTTAGGAAACTGGATGTGGTAGGCCTCAGGGATTAAGTCATACGATTCTAAAATTAAGGCTTTAACCTTCTCATAATCTCGAGCTACTCCCTCCTCCAAGGAATTATACACCCGCATTGCCTTGCCCACCAACCTACACTGTATCAATACAGTCCACATTTCTGCGGGTCAAGACAATTGGGAGGCCACACGCTCAAATGCCTTGAAGAACTCGGGGACATCCTTTTCGTCAAACACCGGCACCAACTTTAGTGCAGCACCTCTATTAAACTTATCTTGGTAGTCCCTTTTAGGGAAACTTATCAAATTGGCCCCCTTCAACTTGGCCATCTCTATATCTAATTTCACCACCTCCAACTCATGACGCCTTACCCGCTCTTTCTCCTCGAACTCCATTTTTTTTTTCAACTATCGATTTACAAATAAGGTAGAATTCCTTCTCCTCCTTGGAATCACCCAAAGCATTAACAGGGGCCTGAGATTTTACAGGTACAGAATCCGGGGGCCAAAAACCGATTAAAGGAGACATTCGTAACCTGGGGCAAATTTGCTGGACCCTTGTAAATGGTACCTACTATAAGAGGGTCCTCAAACTGAGTTAGACCAGCCCTCATACTTACATTGTCCTCTTCAATTACGTTAATCCATAATACCTTCCTCCTCGAAGAAAAAAAAAAAAAATTTTTTAAACAATTTTTTTTTTCTATATACAAATGGAAATGCACCTGCAAAGTAAGAATCAATATTAATACACAATAAAACTAACACCAAACAGAAAGTACCTCTAAAAACATGCAAACCAAGAGCTTTATATAGCTTACCATTACTGGCGATCTAATATTACCGTACTTCGTCAAAACTCTCCAACTTGATGGAAATAGACATAACTAAACCTATATAAACTTACCCGTACACCCACAGACATACACTTTAACCTACAATACACCGGCATTTTAGCCAAAAAAGTCATATACAATACACAATCCAAAATCAGAACAAACCAATAATTAATTTAGGGGAACCTTTAGAAAACACTAAAGCGTATACCACTCAAAAACTAAACTAGATCTACAAAGCTATATCATAAACAGAACTATATCCTAACAAAAATTTTTCATATAACCTTAAATGGAGAAATGAGCAAGGCGGCATATGAGAAGGATCAAGCTAGTACACTAAATTCTAGAAAGTGTAACAGGAATTTTGTTATCGGTGCCTTTAACATATTTCACAATCAAATTGAACTCCTGCAGAAAAAGGTCCCAGCACAATATCCTCTGGTTCGCTCCCTTCATCCGCTCGATAAAAACCAGTGGATTGTGATCCGTCCATATCTCAATTGGGAAAGAAAAATTTGTCACACACGGCTTGAAATAGTTAAGAGCTCGGACCAAAGAAAGAGCTTCCTTTTCTATTGTGGAGTAACGTTTTTAAGCCACCGGAAGCTTTTTGCTATAGTAAGACACAGGAAGAACACTGTCTTCCTTTCTCTGGGAGAGGACACCTCCAATGCCAATGTCACTAGCCTCTACTGCTATAACAAAAGGCTTCTGAAAATCTGGGGAAGTCAAAATGGGGTTAGTAATTAACACTGATTTAAGTTTATTAAAAGATTCTTCACACTGATCCGACCACCAGAACTTTTTTCCTTTTTCTAAACTAGTAAGAGGCTGAGCAAGATCAGAATAATTACTCACAAATCTGCGGTAATAACCAGTCACACAAAGCACCCTTCTTACCTCTCTAACACTACCAGGCCTTTTCAAATTTATAATGGCCTCGAGATTAACTTGTTTCGGAGCCACCTGACCTAAACCAACCTCATGACCCAGATAACAAACCTTGGCCTGACCCAATTCGCACTTAGCCGAATTAACAACTAACCCTGCAAACCTAAGGGCTTCAAAAACCTTACGTAACCTTGGCATGTGGGTATCCCAGTCATTACTATATACTACCAAGTCATTAATATAAATTTCCACTCGTTTCAAACCACAAATTACCCTATTCATGAGCCTTTGAAAAGTACATGCGGCATTTTTCATTCCCAAAGGCAAAACCTTACACTCGTATAGGCCCAACAGAGTGACAAAGGCGGATATTTCACGAGCTCGGTCGGACAAAGGAACCTGCCAATAACCCTTTAAAAGATCCAACTTGGAAATAAATTTGGAGACCTAATCCGATCCAGACAATCATCAATACGAGGGAGAGGAAAGGAATCATTTTTTGTATGGGCGACACACACGCGAAACATACCGTCTGCTTTCTTCACTGATACAATAGGAGAACTCCAGGGACTTACTGATGGTTGAATAAGGTGATGTTTCAACCTATACTCTATCTCTTTACTGACCAAATCCCACTTTACAGGGTTCAACCAGTAAGGACTGTTTCACAGGGAAAGCATCACCTACACCAACGTCATGATTTAAAATGTTTGTCCTACCTGGAGCATCCTGAAAAAGATCTGAAAAGGAATAAATTAAATTAAGTAAATCTTCCAGTTTGTTAACATCTAAATGCTCTAACCTACTGTTTAACATCTTCAAATTTTGCATATTTTTACCCAATGCATCCGAAGAAAACCGACACCCTAACTCGTTAAGAGTCCTCGGGAGACGCATCCAATACCACAGAGACAGGCTCGGACACTATCGCTAATGGATCACTTTGCTTACTAATATAAAGTTTCAAACGATTAACATGGAATACTCTATATATACGGCTTGAACCAAGAGCTTCAATTTCATATTTAACCTCTGACAGTTTCCTCAAAACTTTCCACAGGCCCTTATATCTTGATTCGAGAAAACTATCTGGGTCCATACTCGGCACAAAAACCAACTCCCCAGGTTCAAATGACCGTACCTTTACCTTTTGTCAAAGTTGTTCTTCATTACTGACTGGGGCTGTTCAAAATTTTCCCTGGCAAACTTCCAGGCACTAACCCTTCTTCCTTTCAAGTCTTCCACTAACCCTTTCACATTTATTTTCTCCATGCGGTTGGACTTGACATTTCAAAAACAATTTCCAATGGTCCATGGACTTTGTGCCCAAATACCAATTTGAAAGGAGCTACACCAGTGGAAGAGTTAGGGTGATTCCTGATAGCAAAGAGGGCAAAAGGGAGGGCTTTGTCCCAGTCGCTATCATGATCATAACAATGTTTCTTCAGGACAGACTTGAGGGTCTGGTGGAACCTTTCCACCAGTCCTCGACTCTCCAGGTGATACGGTACGCTGGTAACGTGCTGAATGGCCAGTTCAGCACACTTACCCCTAAATACCTTACTCGTGATTCATCCCACAGTCGGTCTGAATTACAAGAGGGATACCATACCTGCAAAAGAAATCCATTAATTTTTCAAAAACAACTTTGGAAGTAATACGCCTCATAGGTATAGCTTCAGGAAAGCAAGAGGCTCTATCCATGATAGTTAGTGAATATACATAACCTGTTTTAGTTTTGTATAAGGGACCTACCACATCAATTACTAACTCAGAAAAAGGATCACCTATAGCGGGTATGGGATGCAATGGGACTTTTGGGATCCCCTGATTTGGTTTACTCATAACCTGATAAGTCTCACACGCTCTGATAAATTGCTTCACCCTTAATTTAATTCCAGGCCACCGAAAATACCTAGCCAGACTAGGAAAAGTTTTTAACACACCCAAATGACATGAAAAAAAATTAGTATGAGCTAACTCCAAAACAGAATTCCTAAATTGAGAAAGTACCACAATCTGTTCACCCAACCAGTTTTATTCAAATCATCAGATGCGGGACGACTAAACCTATATAGTAAGCCCTTCACAACTCCAAACCTAGGTTTAGTCAGATCCTCAACATCGCCCAAACCAAAATTAAATTCATCCTTTTGAGCTTTAATAAAAGCAGCTCTATCCCAATCAAGTTCCATATTAACTACTTCATTACTACTACTCTCTACTGGCCCGGGTCTTAAAACATCTAACTCTACACTTCTACATTCTAACTACACTACTTAACATTAAGTCATCATTATCATCTACAGTATATCAAGTAAATTAACCGCTTTTGCTGCGGACCGAGTCATAACCGCCACAGGACTAACATTTACCGATAATATAGGGAACAGCTCCCGTCCCTCACTATCCAGCATATTATTTGCCAGGATACCATAAATACCCGGAATAGGTCGACTATCCACCACAGCCAACTCAGTGAAGCGATCATATCCTGCAAAAGACATGCGGACATTAACCAAAGGAGCGGACACAACTGTATCCGTAAACCTCCCAATAATACAAAATTCCCAGTATATTTCTCAAAACCATTTAGAGCCCTCTTCAGGACTAACGACCTGGCAGAACCAGTGTCCCTAAAATACTTCACCTGAACAACACGAGTAAATAATCAACTTTCCATGCCACACTTATTTGTCGTACTTGAGTCATGATTGGGGATTAGAAACATTAGGCTTGCTACTCTTTACTAAACTACTATCTACTAGTGGTCTGTCTACAGGACTATGGCTACCAACCTATGAGCTATCACTAACCAAGGCTACAGGACTTTATTTCGCTCTAGGTACATCCTCCGAGCATTACATTGATTTTGGAAATGCCCGGGCTTGTTGCACCAATAACAATTTCCTTTATGACCGGAACCTTCTATTCCCATTGTACCTGTTACCTGGGAAGTCTTTATTAGCAAATATTTTAGTGGGAGGAGGACCTCCTTGGGCTCTACCCACATCCCTATCACCTGAAAAAGATTTAAAATTAACATTATCACTCTTGGGGATATGGGGAGCCGACGAGGTGGTTTCCCCTCTCCTGCTGCTATTAAGGAAGTAAGATGTTTGATTATTTATAGTTTTATAACTAAAACTACCGCTACCTGATCGATGAGTCGATTCAAACTCATCTGCTAAGTGAGCGGCACTACTCAATTTCACTCTTTACCTCCTCCAGGTGAACCCTCAACTTCCTGCTACAGGCCTTCTTAAATTCTTCAAGGAGCAACAGTTCATGTAACGCAGCGAAAGGGCCAATCTGACGACTTTTCAGCCAGTTGTCGAACTGTTCCTCCTTGACATGGGCAAACTCAACGAAAGACTGAGCAGGGTGTTTTGAATAGTTACGAAACTGCAGGCGGTAAGCCTCGGGGATTAAGTCATACGATTCTAAAATTAAGGCTTTAACCTTCTCATAATCCCGAGCTACTCCCTCCTCTAAGGAATTATACACCCGCATTGCCTTGCCCACCAACCTACACTGTATTAATACAGTCCACATTTCTGCGGGTCAAGACAATTGGGAGGCCACACGCTCAAATGCCTTGAAGAACTCGGGGACATCCTTTTCGTCAAACACTGGCACCAACTTTAGTGCAGCACCTCCATTAAACTTATCTTGGTAGTCCCTTTTAGGGGAACTTATCAAATTAGCCCCCTTCAACTTAGCCATCTCTATATTTAATTTCACCATCTCCAACTCATGACGCCTTACCCGCTCGTTCTCCTCGAACTCCATTTTTTTCAACTATCAGTTTACAAATAAGGTTGAATTCCTTCTCCTCCTTGGAATCACCCAAAGCATTAACAGGGGCCTGAGATTTTACAGGTACAGAATCAGGGGGGCCAAAAGCGGATTAAAGGACACATTTGTAACCTGGGGCAAATTTGCTGGACCCTCGTAAATGGTACCTACTATAGGAGGGTCCTCAAACAGAGTTAGACCAGCCCTCATACTTACATTGTCCTCTTCAAGACCCTCACTCGCACTCTCCTCACTATCACCTATTACCTCACTCTCACTACCCAAATGTTCAGCTTAAACCAACTCCTGTTTCAATTTATCCCTAACTAAAATCAACATCTCTGCTCTGGTGTCCGCCGTCTTTAGCGGAACACCCAACCACTTGGCATACTCGTCTAATTGTTTCTTACTTAGCAGGGGCAATATTTCAGGTATCAGCTGACCCGAAAAACTCGGCGGGATCAAAAATAAATCCCTCCATTTTGTAAAAAGAAATAAAAAATATTCAGGGGAGAAAGGCAATGCTAACACAAAAAAAAATTAATATCGAGTCAACCCAAGTGTCACTCCACCGACCAAAATACCAGATACCGAGCTCCCTATCCTGTCACGGTCGCCAAATATGTCATGACCCTGGGCGGGTCGTGGTGCAAGTTCTTATTGCACGAATAGGGAGAACAGTGTTGTAAGTGATATCTGTGGTTAAAATTGGCCAGTGGTAAAGAATACACTTGGGAAACCTTAACAATATTAACAACAATTTTTCTGAAAAGCCAACCTTGTGACTACCTAACAATTTACAACTTAACACTAAGCAAATGACTAATGATTAACAAATACTCCCCAACGGGAAACAACCCACTCTTAGCGAGAGAGTCAAATAATTATACATCCCAATGGGGGAACAAACACTCAACGAGAGTCAAATAATTAACCATCCCAATGGGGAAACAACACACTCACAACGAGAAAAAGTCAAATAAAAAAAAATGAAAAAAAAAACACTAAATGCATAAACTTGCTCACACTCTGAGGCTGGAGAAGAACAATACCCACAGCTCCAAATAATAGGGTAGTGGCTCCACCGGCACACTACTACTGTAGGGAGTACAGCTCCGGAGAACCTCACCAAAGGGAGGGACATGGAGTCCCAACCCCAAAAACAAGGTAAATAGTTTTTCCTACCTGGCAGCTGCCTCCCTACATATCTCCACGAGCTCTAAGGCTTCCACAGCTGGACATGACGAGTATGCGTTGATGGGAGCGCCTCTCCAAAGCCGGGATTTTAATGCATCGGCTCTACAGACTCCAGAAGAAAACAATGCAGGTGGCCGAAATGGACCTCCATAAAGCCGTCAACGGTGGATGGCGCAATCCTCACAAGACTCGATTTAGCCAAAAGCTGCAGTATGTCCGGGAAGCCTCAGTAGCTTGACTGTCACTTCAGCGAATGAGTTCCTTTCTTGTAAACTTCGGTGTTTGTTACCATCCAAGGACTCGGAAAACACGGAAAAGAAAACAAAGCATTAAACTAGCCACTTATAAATTAATATGAGCGGGGAGGAGGTTAATAAGCTTTTAAGCTTTTCTAACTACGTTCAGACAGATTAAAGCACCGTCGACAAAAATCAAATACGATAAATTTGTGTCCAATACTTTGGTGAAACATAGTTTACAGCCTTTAACACTCAAACATTCAACATGCTCAAAATGTTTTACGTAAAACTCGTTATACATGCACGTAATCAAACGTTGCAATGTTGATTACCTTGCTAAATTATTCCTGGTTAACTTAATTCTACAATTAGAATTCCAGATTACACAAGGCATGAAAAAGCAAATAACTCTGCTCTCTTCAGTCATTAATATTGAGTTTTCAATACACATGAATTCGCAGGAAGGCCAAGTTTTTCTAGTTATACATACATCCTAAAAACAATACCTTTAATCTATTTTTCTTCTATAATTCTTGAACTTTCAAGTTTAGCCTAGTTAGCCTCTTAGGGAATACGCCACTTAAATAGTTAGTTTTCTTTTAAAAGAAAAGAGAAAACTAGAACGAAACTTATTGGGGGTAACTTTACTAGATTAGATTGCTAACGAGCAGATTTACAGTAGAACTAAAACGCACTATAGTTGTACAAGATTCTAATTGCTTGTATGTTTTAAGCAATTTATCTATATATAATGCAGATTCATACATATCTTGAATTTTGATTTGAACGATTAAAGAATATTTAATTTCAACAAAGACTTTGTTTAGAGCCTCGTAACTGACACCAATTATATAAATACGATATTAGGATAAAGAAAATTCATCGATTGTATAACCTACTGTACAGCAGATTTGACGATATTCACGGTTTTCTGGGAATATGTAGGCTAATCATTTTAAATACGCAAATAATGCCAATACTCGACTAACTACGCAAAATTATACGAAAAAAATTAAAAAGAAAAAAGAAATCGGCTCTGCCAGGATTAGACGTGGTTTTGTAATTTTCTTTTTACCAAATAATTTGAATAAAATTATGATACAGCACACGTTCCATTTATGGAGAAACTTTCAGATATTCTCTTAAAGTTGAAAATCATTAGATTTGAAGGATTAACTCGGGTTATATAGTCTGTTACTAGGCCTTGTAAGGCATTCAACGCTTAAGTGCAAATGGGAGAAAACTCTTATTACATTGAAATGAAAGTCAAGGTGTTAGACAAAGAAGAGGGAACTTGTAAAGTAAAAGGATAAAGAAAGAAAAGTTAACTTGCTGAATTGAACAGTTTTAAAAAGCAATGTGCCACAAATGTAAAGAAAATTTTGTAATAAAAATATATATTTCTTTCGGCATCAAACACTTTTCAGGCACCTTAACTGCTTTATCAATCTAGATAGAACGTTAAATTCATCATACTTGGTTCTTTAATACGAGTTATCATACTTAGGAGCAACATTACATTTCAAATAGAAAGATTAACAAATACAACCTACATCTATTAATGAGTGTTAAAATCCTGAGTGAGGAGATGCTGAATAAGTTTCATGTGTGAATTCATAAGAATGAGACAGCTTTGTGGAAGATCTTTGCATGTGGTCTACGTAGAAGGTCATGCCATGAGGAGGAGCTACCTTGAAACCTACGTCAGCAAAGCTAAAGGTTAAGGTAACACTGCTTGCTACCACAGTGGAGCCATCAGAATCATGTATAGGCTGTGTGACAATCTTACCTCATTGAAGTCATCAGGTAGAAGCAGGAGAGGGGTGAACGCATAGATATCTAGTGTGTCCCATGGGTTTCAAAAGTCATCCTGGAAGGGTTACCTGTGAGTCTTGTTTCATACTGGTGAGCAGTAAACCAGATCTATCCGGTTGAGAGAAGTCGCAAAAAAGTCTACTAGCTGCGAGCCCCAAATAGTCAGGACACTGATGGCTACCCAGGGATGTAAAAACCATTTGGAACCAACTATCCCAGTCTTCCTGCCCAGATTGTCTGCCAGAATGTTTTTCTTGCTTGGAATGAACCAGGCTGACGGGGAGATCGCATCATCTTCCGTCCTTTGCAGATCCCGACAGCTAGATAGAGCTGCCATGAAAAATTACCTCCTTGCTTGCTTAGATACGTAACTACTGTTATGTCATCTGAAATAAGCCATTTTGACAGTTTAAAGGCTCTTAAGGCTGCCTTCAACTCCAGGTTGTTTATGTGGCATTACCCTTTTGATGCATCTGTTTAGAGCATAAAGTCTGGGGGAGGAGAAACAAGATGTACCCCTTTGAGAAAATTGGAGTCAAACTCTCACCCGACCGGATTAAGCAAATCTAGAGGGTCCCCGCTCTGAGACCACAAGGTCTTCAGCTGCCACTGAAGTGATCGAATGCAAAGGCTGCTGTTGGAGACTTAGATGTTCCAAGGACATCAGGCGCCGTAGTAGGTGTTGCTACAGGCAAGCTTGTAGCGACCCTTGCATTAGAGACGACGAGCCACGAGTCACTTCCTTGAATCTTTCTATTCTGCTTTGTGATGCGATCGCTTTTCCTAGCCAGGTGTCTTTCTGCATACCTAGACATACCAGACCTCATTTGGGCTGAAAGTTGAGGGGGGGTGGGGACTTCTCAAGTTTACCATAGTCTCAAGATCAAGGCAAAATATGGGTAGCCTGTCCTTGTGAGGTGTAAGAGTGTCTACCAAGTCTGCTAGGATCAACCAGCCATCTAGATATTAGAGAGACTAACAGCATTGGCATGGCCCAAGTAGAAACCAGACTGAACACTCATGAACACCTGAGGTGCTGTTGATGAGCCAAAGCATAGCAAAGCATGCGCTTCCTCCTCAGAACGAAGATGCTGTGATGGTGGCGAGAGACAAGACTGGTTGGGAGTTAAGTTTGCAAATCTTGCAACGCATTTTATAACCAATCTGTCTAGAGAGCTGCTCACATAAGACTCATGTTGCCGCAGTGGCAAGGCGAGATACGGCCTTGGGTCCAAGAAGACATTGGGCATAATTACCTGAAGGTCATGAAAAGCCTTGCTCTGGAGAGCTGGTGCCTGGCGCTGACAAGTCACGTGCTTTCTTGTGAGGAGCAGCTTGATGGTAAGACCATATAAGAGAACGACTTTTCATATCTGCGGGAGCATCCACCTTAGGGGCCCGAAAGGTCAGGAACCTTAAATTTTGGATTGCAAAACTCAGTATGCATGCTCACCTGGATGGGTTCGCGGGATAGGTTAGAACTCATTGAGGACCAGCCTGCAGAGCTACACGTGGAGGAGGAACTGAAGAGTTAGTTTCCGTCTGAGGCACAAGACCGGCTAAAAGAGAGACTCTTCCACCGGCTCGGAATGGGAAAGGGCAGAGGTCAACCCCAGCTGTCTCCCTAGCTTCAACACCTCCAGAAGCCTTTCCTTCATGACGAACCTGATACTTTAAGGAATGCCACAACTAACAAGGAGTCAAGCGGAGAGGACTCTCTCCAAGAGGAAGCCACCACTGTTTAGTTGGTTAGCAATGGGGTCTTCCTTACCAAAGGATCAGGGAGTGAATGGGTCATCACTCCTTCCAGATCAATCCCCAGAGGAGGCTGAACGGAAAAAAGCAGGTGGGAGAGGACTAGCTGCAGGACAAAGTTGACTTTCTACCTCATGGATGAACTCTAAAGGCTAAAAACCTTCAACGTTATTACTACCTATGGTACCGTTCCTAGAGGATGTACTCCAGACACTGAATAAGGAGAAGCCTCGTGTAGCAGTGCCATCTGCATGAAGGGCAAAGCCAGTGAGGCTCAGTCTCGTTTGCCATAAAGGTAACACAAGAGTGGCCCAATACGCCGCAACAAATACGCGTGGTTTGCAGTCCTAAGGCAACAGTTATACCTGAAAATGAGAGAGTAGGTACATTACATACAATTAAAGGAAATAAAAGTTTTTACTGAATCGTAGCCAAGTCAAATGTGAGCTCAGTTGCAGGGTGAGCATGTGAGTGGAGGGAGGATTTGTCCAGTATTTGTGTAGGAACAAAAGTGAATTAGTAAAGCAAGAAACACCTGAAAATTTGACATGAATATTCATAAATACTCTAAGCATTTGGTTCAAAGTTTCTATTAGATTCCCTTTACACTGAGATGTCACCACAGGGACTGGAGTAAACGTATCTAAATGTATCTAGGGTTTTGGGGAAAAAGTCTCGCTGTCAGTAAGTGATAAGGTGGTCTGTCTTCCCTACACCGGCTTACGGCACCTGCGTCACAAGTTCCTTCTAAACTTCAGGTACATAATGATGGCCCAGACATTATGAGCTCTGGGTCACTTGCCCTATTGGGCTTGGGGAAGATCAAGTGCACAGTTAATGACCTGCTAAATTCAAGAGAAGACAGAATTTATAGCAATTTTCCATTTGACCCTGCCCATGCTGACAAACACAAAAATTAGCGCCATGGTGCTCTCACAGGGCATAGTAAATTCAAGATTATCAGCGATTACTTTCTTTAGACGAAGTCTGGAAGGTCTGCTATAGTCGGATGCCGAGGAACAAAGCAAAGTGTAACCTTGCCACATCCCCTTGAACGGGTATTACAGGAGACCATGCAACTCTCACCACCTGTACAGAGAGCAGGGTCAGAAGTTACTGTTTTCAGAGAAAAATCTCTATTGGGGAGACCAGTAGATTCATAAGAAATCCTTGCAAAGAACACAGAACTTTGACTAAGTTCAAAGGTGGTGGTCTCACTTCTGACCAAGGGAAATCCAACTCAAAACTCTGTATGAGCACACAATTCCATGGAAGAGGAATATTCCATTTCTGTGTAAAGACTTGCGCTCAAGGCCGAGCGATAGCCTTTACTACATATCGAGTAGTTTTTCCTGTGATATAACTAAAAATTGGCAATTAGGAGTACACTGGCTAACACTAACTACAAAAGATTACCTACTTCACCTGGTAGACAACGATGGAGGACGACCCGACGTATCCAGACATGTGCCTCCCTATTGAGTGGAAAAATGCCGAGTGAGGAGATGCTGAATAAGCTTAGTGTGAAATAATAGGAATGACACACCTTCGTGGAAGATCTTCGCATGTGGTCGACATAGAAGGTTGTGCCATGAGGTGGAGCTACCTTGAAACCTGTCAGCAAAGCTAAAGGTACCACTCTGCTTGCTGTCAAAGTGGAACCATCAGAATCATGGATAGGTTGTGTGACAATCTTTCCCTCGTAGAAGAGTCGACTTATCAGGCAGAACAGAGAGGAGGGGTGAATGCATAGATATCTAGATTGTTCCATTGGTATTAAAAGGCATCCTGGAAGGGTTACCTGTGGGTCTGGTTTCGTAGTGGTGAGAAGTAAACCAGATGTATCCGGTTGTGAGAAGTCGCAAACAAGTCTACTAGCTGCAAACCCCAAATAGTCAGGACTGTTTACTACCCAGGGATGTAAAGACCATTTGGAACCAACTATCCCAGTCTTCCTGCTCAGATTGTCTGCCAGAATGTTTTTTCTTGCTTGGAATGAACCAGGCTGACAGGAGCTCACATTGTCTTCCATCCTTTGCAGGATCCTGACAGCTAGATAGAGCTGCCATGAAAAATTACCTCCTTGCTTGTTTAGATACAAAACTACTTCCATGTCATCTTAAATAAGTTTCAAACACACACTATCGCCTACAAATACTTTTACCGGTGCGGTTTTGAACCAACCTTCATACTTTGGGCTCTAATTTTCATTTGCTCTTTTCAAAAACCTTTCAGTGGTGTTCATTACTCTCCTCAAATTTAATAAATATACACGGTATTGCTCAGTTGAATAATTTGGCTATTGTTGCGAATTAACGAGTACCGTATATGGTAACAGGATCCTGTTCATACACTAAAAAGAAAGGCGTGTCCCTGAGCGAAGCATTGTATGCAATGATCAAAGCTAGCTCAGCTGAAGGAAGCATGGCGTGCCAATGGAGGGGGTCATCAGCCTCTAAGTAACGCAAAATTCGCACTGCTTCCCTATTATGAGACACTACTAAGCCATTTGCTGAAGGCCTATATGCAGTCACTGAAGTGTTAAATTTTCATCAAGTCCGTGACCATTTTCACCACCTTATTTATAAACTCAAGACCATTATCACTTGTCAAAATTTTTGGGCAACCAAACCTAGTAATAAAGAGCACAGCGCCTGGGTTAATGAATTTGCAGATTTATCCAACATTGCGCAAGTATGAGTGTATCGAGTAAATACATCCACAAATACAGTACACAAATATACTTATGTTGTGTTAACCCAGTAGGAAATGGTCCTACTACATCCATATGCACCCTATAGAACTTAATGGGAACAACCGGCCACTTTCTGGCTTCCGGTACAGTGTTTTTTTGTTCTTTGAAACAGTTACAAGCATGACAACCTTTTATATAATTCTCTACAGACTTTTTCATTCCTAACCAAAAGGATTCACGTGCTCTCCTTAATGTTCTATCAATCCCTAAATGCCCTGCATACGAACTTGCATGTACAATGTGGATGGCACATTTAATTAAAGAGGGAGGAAGAACTACCCGTGCACAAAATTCCCCTCCCCTCTTCTCATAAACACAATATTATAAGACATTTTCAATAAAAAAATTTCTCACGAGGCACATTCAGAAATGACGGATAACTCTCCGATTCCCCTTTAATAACTGCTCGCACTCTCCATCCATTCCTCTTTTTTTTCTGTCCCTCTCGGATTTCTTTCATGTCCCAACCCCCCAAGTCAATCAAACCTGCATCATCAGGGCATTCATTCTGGACATCCCTGGTCATGTCCTCAGTCATCCACATACATTCATCTCTCTCTCTCTCTCTCCCGTCTACTGCATGTGCATCGCAAGAACTCTCATCCCGTTCTCTAGTTTCTCTATCATGATGAGGGTCTTCATTATTTTGGTTACGTTCTTCATTCCTCTTTTGTGCCCTAGTTGTTACTCTTATTACTGCACTTCTAGGGAGAGCATCAGCTACCTTGTTAGCCTTACCTACTGTGGGGTGAAAACCCTTTATATTAAACTAACAATCTCTCAATCCCTCTCGCTTGACGAGAGGTCAAATCATTTTTATAATACAAATCACATAAGGGCGATGATCGCTTTGCAACTCAATCGACTGACCTAATAAAAAGAACCGATGCCTCTCTAGATCCCAAAGAATAGCCAAAGCCTCTCGATCGAATGTTCTTTAATTCTTTTCTGCCCCTTGTAACGCCCAGGGAGCAAAACAAATGGCTCTCTCTTTGCCTTTATCATCTCGTTGAGAAATTAAGCCACCAATAGCTACGCTACTCTCATCTGTTGTCACTAAAAACAGGCGATCAAATCTAGGATATGCGAGTAATTCATTGCTAGTTAAGGCAACTTTCAAATAGTTAAAGGCCCTATCTTCTTCCTCTCCCCAATTTATTATTTTTGGTTTCTTTAAAGCATCTAAGGGTCTCGCTCTCTCTCCAAAACCTCTCATGAATTTACGGTAATACCCAGCGAGCCCAAGGAACCCAGCTACTTCCTTAGAGTTACGTGGCCTGGGGAAATCTGTAATAGCCGCTACTTTACTGGGGAAAGGTTGGATACCTTCTGGGGTTATTACGTGACCTAAAAACTCTACCTGTTTACAGAAAAATTTGCACTTTGACAAATTTATTTTCATACCATTACGTCACAATGCTTCTAAAACTTTACGAATATTATTGTGTTCTTTGGCCGTTTTCCCTGTAATTATATCATCTAAATAAACAACATTATGACCAATTAAGGGTAACAAAACCGCCATCATTACTCTAGAAAAATTACTTGGAGCATTTATGCCACCGGAAGGCAGAAAATTAAACTGAAATACTTGATCGTTAGCTATAAATGCCGTTTTACATTTTCAGTCTTCCTGAATGGGTATTTGATAAAATCCAATTTTAAATTTTGAATCAACAGATGTAAAATATTTGCTATCCCGTACTTTCACAAGTAATTCCTCGATTGAGGGCAATGGGAATGCATTATCCTTAGTGATTGCATTCAATTTCCTATAATCAACACAATCTTACCGAGCCATCCTTTTTCCTAACAGCTATAATTGGAGAAGCCCAGGGGGAATTGCTCTCCTCGATTATCCCTTGTTCCCTTCATTTATTATTTCCTTTTCTATCTCTCCCTGGAAATGAATGGGTACCTTATAAGGCCTAGACCTGATCGGCTCCGTCTGCCCCGTTTCAATGTTAAAGGGAAATCGATCAATCCTCCCAGATGGCTCATCTCCAATTGCAATTACATCGGAATAATTATTGACAATGTCACTAACTACAGGCTGATATTCCGAGGGACAATTTTTGCACTTGCATTATCAAATTCTGAGTGCGTTCGTCTGAGCGGGATGGAGTTGTGACTCCTAACATCCCATAAGCAATTTCACATAACTAGTTCACACAGAATCACTTCCTAAAACAATTCTTTTATTTGACAAATTAACTATCGTTATATCAGTTTTGATCTCTCTTATTTCATGGGGTTTAACAACTACCCTGGTTCCTTCCGCAAGAGGGCGACACAGGTTCACAGATATACTCGTAAGGGTCTGGGGGGGACAACACTTCTCCACTATTAGGTACAGCTGTTAGCCTACTTAAATGTCTCTCCGAGCTAACACACGCACTTACTGTCTCGTGAATCTCTATCAGCAAAATGTACCCTCCTGCTTTTACTGTTGTTGTAATGCAAAATTGATTATTAGATATAAAATCTATTCCAAAGATAGCCTCGATTCCTAGAACTCCCAAGGTGGGCAAGACAAAAAAATCATGTGTGAACTTCACAGACCCCACCTTAAACTGGACGATTTATGTATGGCATGTGTGTAGTTTATTTCCTCCTGGCGTGTCAAGAACAATGGATGTCGCTGGCTGTAGTGGATTTGAGGAGATTTTTTTTTTCAATCAATGAAACACTGGCTCCCTTGTCAATCAGCACTCAGATGGATTTATCTTGCAGCTCGATCCTAACTGCTAATATTCCCAGATGGCCATTACAAGATATGGAGCATGGGCTAATGACCTCGGCCGCCGTGCCGCTGCTCCCTGGTCCTCTGCCTAGTGCTGCGGGGATGAGGTCGGGGGTATCGATGGAGGTGTCAGTGCCTGCTCTGTCACGTCTGTCGTCACTGCTTCCTTGGCTACTGCTTGTGATGTCATGCGGGGGGGTCATCGAAATCCCTCTTCTCCCCCATTCCTCTGTTCCCTTTTCCTCAGACGTTGGGCGGGGGGAGGTGTGCATGTGCCCCAGCCCGCCCGCCCGCCTGCTCTGGGCATTTTTTGCTAGCCACTCTCGAGATAAATTACCGTAGGCCTGACAAGTGTAACAGCGGGGGAATCCTTGGGTGGGGCACTCCACTCGTCAGTGCCCCTCTCCCCCACAGTGCCAACATCTAAAGAACCTGCTAATATGCTGACTGCATTCCCCTTTACTTCTCTTCGGGGGTCGACTTCCTCTCATGGCTGCCAACTTCTCGGAATCGCCCCCGTTATTCCCAGTCCTTTCTTTTTCTGGCACACTGTCTAAAATGTTTTGTGTCGCACTCACGACGTCTGCTAATGAGCGATTGTCATCGAACAAATAATCGCATACACACGGGTTTACTAATCTGCGAATATGTTTACAGGCAATTGCCTTTTTATCACTTTCTGGGAGACTGGCAGGGTAGCAAACGCATCGCAATCCCGAAAAATGACAGTTGCAAAACCAAGAATGGATTCACCTTCCCGTATTTTGGGTTTGTAATTGCTAACATAATTCCAGGAGATATCAATCTCCAACGAATGATAACCGATACAAGGGTAACCGGGGAAATGTCGAAAATATATGTTGTCTAGGTTGGGTTACCTAGGCAAGGCGAGATCTCTGTTACCTAAAATCACCAAAACTCTGACATATACGATCGACACAAAAAGGGAAAATTATGCATATAAATATCTTTACAATATAAAATGCCTAAATAACTTTCATAATAACAATTAATGCTATTTAAACCGGAAATGTCGTTCGGCTAACTAAATAACACATGCCCAATGAACGACGGTGACTATGGCGACACAGGTGACCGGCGTAGATCCATACACAATAATTACACTAATTTTATTGTGAGGCTGGAACTAAAATACATATTGTAAAGAATGAATACTCAACTTTCTAGATGGAGAAAGAAGCCATAGAAAGCATAGAGATTCCTAGAAATCAGTCGAAAATGTTAGATCGACAGGGAACACCACCGTAGCGAGGCGCTACAAATAAAGGAATGACCGCCAGAGGGAGTTGGCGCGGTTGTGATACGATAGTAGTAGGGGAATCAGGGTAACCTATAATGCTGCTACCCTTCTAATTCTGCCACGTATCCCCCTTAAAGCGTAAGGGCTATTCGGGGTGCAGATTGCCATGTGGCGTGTCAAGAATACGTCCCGATTATATACGATACCCTTGAGAGTAAATCTTAAGGGTACTCGCGCCAGAAGTTAGAATTCTGTGAAACCTTTAGTTTAATTCTCTGGGAATATCACTGTAGTTATGTATACCCTTGGGAAGCTACTAAACTTTAGTAGCTTTAGTAACTAAAGAAACTTTCCATTAGGACGTCATGGCCATCTCACCCAAAAATAGATTTTTCGCTTCGTTCAAAATCCGTTTTTAGGTCTCCCTTCCTCGCATCAGGCAATGCATACTTCTCAATTAAACATCGTTTTATTTCAGTATAACTTCTTAAACTTTCTTGTGGCCAACACATTACTTCCATTGCAGGAGCATCTTTCAGCAATCTAATTATTTGAATAGCTTTTTCTTTTTCTGACCACCCATATGTGGCTACTTCAGTCTCTCAAAAACCCTTCAATTGATTGAAAACCTTCTTTAGGCCATTGATCATCGAAAGGCCTAACTTTTGCCTGGAGTTCTGGCAACTTTCTAACTACAATTTGCGTATCTTCACTCGGCTGCGCATGCGTACTTTCACTTGTGTGCGTTTGAACTTCGTCCATGTACGTCAGATATGCTGGGCTTGCATGCCGCTCCTGTTCTCGTTCCACCAACAGAGTTTATTAACTGTTGTAAATTATATAAGTAATTTTCCAATAGTTGCGTTCTAATTTCCTATCTATATTCTTCATTGGGAACGCTATATCCCACTGCTCCTTCATTCTCATCTTCAGCAGCAGCCGTGTCTGCTATGTTAGTCCTTGTGTACCTTGGCATCTTGAACTTATATTTCACCGGCTCAAAGAACAACTTCACTCACAGCATACACAACAGATGTATATTTTACATCCGACACCAATATGACCCGTGCAGTCGGGTATGAGACGTTGCCATATGGGCTTTCTTCATTTATTATAAAAAGGTTCGTTTGTAAGTACGCATTACACAACTGCCCTCTCAGGTGAGGGTCTTTCCAAATCGAGTGCTCACCGGCAACTAACTACTACCTTCGTTATCAAAATGCAGCCATTGCAAAACATGCACACACATAGTTTTTTGTGAAATACTCATGAATATCGAGTTCATTTACCTTGATATACAAGACATCTACATACACGAATTAGGGCAGATGTTTTGACAGTTCATAAGTACATGAGGCTGCCCTCAACTTCACGAGGTTTATATGGCATTGCTGATTGGAATTGCACCACTATCCAGAGGCCATGTTCTGTAGCAATTGCGTTCCCCACCCTTTTGATGTATCCATTTAGAGCAAAGTCCTGGGGGAGGAGAAAAAAGGTCTACCCCTTCGAGAAGATTGCAGTCAAACTCAAACCTGACCGGAATGCGCAAATCTGGAGGGTACCCACCCTGATTCTGTAAGGTCTTCAGCTGCCACAGAAGTGATCGAATGCAGAGGGTGCTGTTGGAGACTTGGATGTTCCAAGGACATCAGATGCTCTAATAGGCGTTGCCACTGGCGACCCTTGCATTAGAAAAAAAAGTCACTTCCTTGAATTTCTTTATTCTGCTTTGTGAAGAATGCTTTTACTAGCCAGGTGTCTTTCTGCATACCTATATATAACAGACCTTGTTTGAGCTGAAGGGGGGAGGAGGGGGGGGGGCTTCAAGTTTACCATAGCCTTCAGATCAAGGCAAAATACGAGTAGCCTATCTCTGTGAGGGAGAAGTCTCTCAACCAAGTCTGCTAGGATCAACCAGTTATCTAGGTAATGAAAGTGATAAACAGCGTTGGCATGGCCCAAGTTGAAATAAGATTGAATACCTGAAGTGATGTCGATAGGCCAAAGCATAGCAAAGCATGCGCTTCCTCCTGAGAACGTGGATGCTAGGATGGTGGAGAGCGAAACACAACGGGTTGGGAGTTAAGTTTGCAGATCTTGCAATGCATTTTGTAACTAATCTGTCTGGAGGGCTGCTCACGTAAGACTCGTGTTGCAACACTGGCAAGGTGAGATACGGCCTAGGGTCCATGGAGACATTGGGCGTAATTACCTGAAGGCTCACCTGGATGGGTTCGCGGGCTAGGTTAGAACTCGTTGAGGACCAGCCTGCAGAACTTCAGGTGGAGGAGGAAATGCAGAGTTAGTTTCCCCCTGAGGCACAAGACCAGCACAAGGTCAACCCCAACAGAGGCAGATGTGTACTCCAGCTGTGTCCTAGCTCAATCAAACACCTCCAGAAACCTTTCCTTCATGATGAACCTAAAACTTCAAAGGAAATCCACAACTAACAAGGCGTCAAGCGGAGAGGACTCTCTCCAAGAGGAAGCCACCACTGCTTCACCATGGTTAGTAATGGGGTCTTCCTTACCCGAAGATCAGGGAGTCGGTAGGTCGTCACTGGTTTCAGATCAACCTCCAGAGGAGGCTGAACGGAAAAAAAAGCAGATGGGAGAGTACTAGCTGCAGGAGAAAGTCGTGACTTTTTCTACCTCATGGACAAACTTGAAGCCTAAAAACCCTTTAGGTTATTACTACCTATGATACTATTCCCACAGAGGATGGCCACTCCAGACACTGAATAAGGAGAAGCCTCTGTGTAGCAGGGCCATCTGCATGAAGGGCAAAGCCAGTGAGGATCTGTCTCGTTTGCCAAAAAGGTACCGCAAGAGTGGCCCGATACGCCAGAGCAAATACGCATGATTTGCAGTCCTATAGTAACAGTTACTGTACACCTGAAAATGAGAAAGTAGGTAGAGTACATACAATTAAAAGGTAATAAAGTTTTCACTTAATCGTACCCAGGTCAAAATAGAGCTCGGTTCTAGGGCAAATATGGGAGTGGAGGGGGAATTTGTATTTATAGGAACAAAAGTGAATTAGTAAAGCAAGAAATACCCGCAAATGTAAAATGAACCTTCATAAATACTCAAGCATTTGGTTCATAAGTTTTTATCAGATTCCCTTTACACTGAGATGCCACCACAGGGCCTAGTGTAAACATATCTAAGGTTTTGGGGGATAAGTCTTCCTGGTAGTAGGCGATAAGGAGGTCTGTTTTCCCAACACCCAATTGCAGCAACTGCGTAACAAGTTCCTTCTAAACACCAGGAACGTAATTATGGCCCAGACATTATGAGCTCTGGGTTGTTTGCCCTACTGGGCTGGGGGAAGATCAAGTGCACAGTCAATGACCTGCCAAATTCAAGAAAAGACAGAATTCTTGGCAATTTTCCATTTGACCCTGCCTATGCTGACAAGCAAACAAAAATTAGTGCCTTGGTGCTCTCACAGGGCATAGTAAGTTTAAGAGAATCGGCGATTATTTCCTTTAGACCAAGACTGGAAGGTCTGCTACTGTTGGATTCCGAGGGACAAAGCTAAGTGTAACCTGGCCTCATCCCCTTAAATGGGCAGTATCATAGGAGACCATGCAACTCTGACCACCTTTAAAGAGGGCAGGGTCAGAAGTTATTGTTTACAGAGTAAAATCTCGATTGGGGAGACTAGTAGATTCGTAAGTGCTCCTTGCAAGGAACACGGAACTTTGACTAAGTTCCAAGGTGGTCTCACTTCTGAATAAGGGAAAATTAACTCAATACTCTGCATGAGCACAGAATTCCACTGAAGAGGAAATATTCCATTTCTGTGTAAAGACTTGGGCTTTAAGGGTGAGCAATAGCCTTTTACTACAGATTGAGCAGTTTTTCCTGTGATATAACTAAAAATAGACAATTAGGAGTACAGTGTCTCAACACCAACTACAAAAGATTACCTACTTCACCTGGTAGACAACGATGTTGGACGACCTGATGTATCCAGTCATGTGCCTCCCTATCGTGTGGACAAATCCCGAATGAGGAAATGCTGAATAAGCTTCATGTGTGAAATCATAGGAATGAGACAGCTTTGTGGAAGACCTTTGCATGTGATCCACGTAGGTTTTGCTATGAGGTGGAGCTACCTTGAAACCTCTCAGCAAAGCTGAGGGTTAAGGTACCTGTCTGTCTAGTTTCGTACTAGTGAGCAGTAAACCAGATGTATCCGGTTGAGAGAAGTCGCAAACAAGTCTACTAGCCGAGAACCCCAAATAGTCAGGACTTTGTTGGCTACCCAGGGATGTAAAGACCACTTAGAACCAACTATCCCATTCTTCCTGCTCAGATTGTCTGCCAGAATGTTTTTTCTTGCTTGGAATAAACCAGGCTGACAGGAGATCGTATCGTCTTCCATCCTTTGCAGGATCCCGATAGCTAGATTGCACTGTCGTGAAAAATTACCTCCTTACTTGTTTAGATACGCAGCTACTGTCATGTCATCTGCAATAAGTTGTTTTGACAGTTTAAAGGCTCATAAGGCTGCCTTTAACTCCAGGAGGTTTGTGATATTGCCGATTGAAATTACACCACAACCCAGAGGGCATGTTCTGTAGCAATTGAGCTCCTCACCCTTTTGATGTATCAGTCTAGAGCATAAAGTCCGGGGAGAGGAGAAACAAGGTCTATCCCTTCGAGAAGATTCGACTTAAACTCGCACCTGACTGGAATAAGCAAATCTGGAGGGTCCCCGCTCTGAGACCACAAGGTCTTCAGCTGCCACCGAAGTGATCGAATGCAAAGGCTGCTGTTGGAGACTTAGATGTTCCAAGGACATCAGGTGCCTTAGTAGTCGTTGCCACTGGTGTTGTAGCGACCCTTGCATTAGAGAGGTCGTGTCACTTCCTTGAATCTCTTGATTCTGCTTTGTGATGATAACACTTTTCCTAGCCAGGTGTCTTTCTGCATACCTAGATATAAATAGACCTCGTTTGAACTGAGGGGGGAGGGTTCAAGTTTACCATTGACTCCAGATCGAGGCAAAATACGAGTAACCTGGGTATGTGAGGGAGAAACCTCTCTACCAAGTCTGCTAGGATCAACCAGTCATCTAGGTAATGAAAGTGACTAACACTGTTGGCATGGCCCAAGTTGAAGCCAGATTGAACACCTGAGGTGCTGTCGATGGGCCAAACCATAGCAAAGCATGCGCTTCCTCCTGAGAACGAGGATGCTGGGATGGTGGCGAGCGAGACATGACTGGTTGGGAGTTAAGTTAGCAGATCTTGCAATGCATTTTGTAACCAATCCGTCTAGAGGGCTGCTCACGTAAGTAAGAATTGTGATGCTGCAGTTGCAAGGCAAGGTAAGGCCTTAGGTCCAAGGAGACATTGGGCGTAATTACAAGGCGGCCATGAAAAGCCTTTCTCCGGAAATTGGTCCCAAGCGCTGACAAAAATGCTCTATTGTGAAGAGCTCAACGGTAAGAAAACTATAGTGAGAACAATCTTTCACATCTGCGGGAGCCGGAAGGGTCAGGAAGCTCAAGTTTTAGATTGCAGAATTATTGCGCAAGCAAACTCAGTATGCGTGCTCACCTGGATGGGTTTGCAGGCTAGGTTAGAACTCACCGAGGACCAGCCTGCAGAACTTCAGGTGGAGGAGGAACTGCAGAGTTAGTTTCCACCTGAGGCACAAGACCCACTAAAAGGGACTCCCTTCCACTGGCTTAGGATGAGAAGGGGCAGAGGTCAACCCCTTCAGAGACTATGCGTACTCCAGCTGTGTCCCTAGCTTCAACACCTCCAGAAGCCTTTCCTTCATGATGAACCTGATACCTCAAGGAAAGCCACAACTGCCAAGATGTCAAGCGGAGAGGACTCTCTCCAAGAAGAAGCCACCACTGCTTCACTAGGGTAAGCAATGGGGTCCTCCTTATTTGAAGATTAGGGAGTTGGTAGGTCATCACTCTTTCCAGATCAACTTCCAGAGGAGGCTGAACACAAAAACGCAGGTGGGAAAGTACTAGCTGCAAGAGAAAGTTGGGACTTTTTTCAACCTTAATCACTAACTATGTCTATGGTACCATTCCCACCGAGAGGATGGCCACTCCGGACACTGAACAATAAGCCTACGTGTAGCAGTGCTGTCTGCATGAAGGGCAAAGTCAGTGAGGATCAGTCTGTCATAAGGGTACCACAAGTGTGGCCTGATATGTCGGAACAAATATGCGTGGTTTGCAGTCCTCAAGCAACAGTTATACCTGAAAATGAGAAAGGTACAGCACATAACAATTATAGGAAATCTGGGAGAGAGACGTGGCAAGCTTTCACTCAATCAAGTGAGCTCAGTTGCAGGGTGAGCATGTGAGGGGGATATCTGTATTTGTGTAAGAACAAATATGAATTAGTAAAGCAAGAAAAATACCCCAAAAATGTCGAATAAATATTCATAAATACTATAAGCATTTGGTTCCAAGTTTCTATTAGATTCCCTTTACATTGGACAAATAGTTTCAGTGATGCATGAAAAACTGATGTCTCATGACAAAATTCCAGGCAAAGGCCATCTTTCCTATTGATAGTTATCCATTGCTGGGAATAAAGTAATTATAAATTGACCTGGGAACCTGAAAATATAAAAAATGCTGAACTTTAAAATTTGATTCGGGTAATTTTCTTTTTAAATTAAATGGCAATAGCCCTAACTTTAAAGTTTTTAAACCCTTAAGTACTGTATAGATATTTTGAAAACTCTACAATATCCTTCAAAATAGAATATTCCAACATTGTATAAACTTAAATATAGAGTATAGCAATTATTTTCTAAAAACTATGAAAACTTCAAAATTCACAAGCAAACTGATATATCAAACGAGTATAAAGTATATAAAAAAAACCCTCGACACGATTTGACTAAGCACTGAAGAAGTCTTATACCTAAATTTAAATATTAGAAAACCTCCTTTATATGTCTAGATATTTACAATCTGATTTATAACTTATTGCATTTTGTTTATATCGACTCGAGTGCTATGCAATATTACTGTACACTACTATAGTGAAGTACATTCATCTTCAGAATTATAATATGTTGCTAGATTTCCATCAAAACTTTCGCAGCCACTGTCTGTACATGTACCGGGTGGGGAACACCCACTTGCGGGACTGTCAGTGTTTTTGTTAGTTTCTCGTGTTGATAGTCCCTTTGGTAGACAGAGTCCACACCTCTCATGATGACAATTGCCGATTAAATCGGCACTATGGTTCTCCTCTACGCCATCCTCTGAAGAAGTTATAGTAGTAGGAACTGCTGTTCTCTGCATATCCCTTGATGTGCTTGTTGTCGGATTGACTTGATCCTGTAGATTTGCATTTGTTGCAGTTTCCCTTCTATTCTGAATGTTCTGTACGCTGCTTACACTGATGTTAGTGCTTTCTGTCTCAACTGAGGTTATACTGCCATTTTCAACTCTCGTGTTGCTTCCTCTTGGCCCAGTGGGCTGAGGACCAGGGTTATTAGTGCTGGCTGCAGCTTCAGTTGTTACTTCGTCATTGAAATTGTACAGCTGAAAAACAAAATGACATTTTTTAAACAGTTAAATATAGAATCTAGTGAATGTTCAAATGACGTAAGTTTTACATAGGAGTGGAAATTGTAGGTTCCTATTTTTCATTAACATTGATAATTATTGAAGGAAGTTTCGATAAAGAAAAATATAAGTATTTAGAGGACTACAACTATATCTAACAACATATCCTCAGTCCAACACACTTTACTAATTAAAAAAACAAAAGCCTGGTATCTTATCCTCTGTTCCAGTCGACAAAGCAACGGTTGAATTTAACGACAGGCCCTAGTTAAGCAAACATCTAACCCAGGGGTGTGGTAACAATTATTTCTACGCGATCTGTTCGATGGACCTTGTGCCTTAACTAGCAACAGCTGCATTGGTGATGATGATGAGGGTTATGATGATAATTATGATGATGCATGACAAAGATGATATCTCATGATAAGTATAAAAGTTTTCATGAGCGTTTGAGTATTTTACTAATAATCAATGTGTGTGATGTTACTTTAATTGAAAAAGACTGCCATGTATTATCATGCTTGATAATTGCAATGATTTAAAATTGCTGATAAGAGCTCCTAAGAACAAAAAGGAATACTTACATAATGATTCCTAATGGTGTATGCCGGAGTTTTCTCGCACGAAGCAGCCTGGTTTAAAAAAAAAAAATTATCAGTTGCTCCTGAACTTAAAACACAATTTACATCTACAGTACATCAGTCTCTTTATATCCAATCACTCGTGAAATGAATAGTTCAATCGCTATTTTTCCAAAGATAAATTGTTAGTCAAAAATATTTTCTCTGAAACAATTAAACCAAATTTTATGCCCGTGAATTGAGGTAGGAAGTTAAAAGGTATTTGTTCACAAAGATTTCCTGTAAAAGATTCTAAGACAGCAACGTTAAATAGACGTTTCAGATATTGCATCAAGAACACACAAAACCAATGAATCATAGTTACCCCAGAATCTTTCCTCCTCTTGCACAGGCAGCAGCAGCAACACGGGCCATGTTGGTTCCACGAACGACTGAAAAGGTAAAGATTAGTTTTTCAAATTCACAACAAAATGCTAGGGAACTGTAACAAGGCATCCTCGTACAGTTACGCAACTGTTGTATGCTTTTAGGTTATTTATGCAGAATTATGCAAATTGGAATATATGTACACTACTATAATATAAGTCATAAATGAATAAATACAGTCGGCCCCCCTCATTCGCAGGGGTTGGGATACAAAGGCAGGTGGGAAAAATCGAGAATCGTGAATGCATACTGCCCTAGGGTGTGTAAACTCGTAACCTACCTACTCGCTCCTCATTGCCTACGAGTGTTCGACTAATACATTATGTAACTCACTGTGTGCAATATATTTTTTTTTTACACTTTCTATCACAGTAAAAATATTGTACTAATAACACTTCAGTACCTGAACACAAGTGTACTGAATGCAGTAAGACTACACAGTCATTGCCACACATACGTACGTGTAATAACACTTATTCCTATCTAAAAACACTCACCAATACTGGTGTATATTACTGTAATACATGTACAGTACTATCACTACAGTACAGCTTAATTAGTCAAGGTAACACTTAATTGATCGCTGTTTTCGACAGGTCAACTCTCACCATTCCAACTCTACGTACACGTAGCCTTTATCTATATTACTGTATAGTATCGTATTTCATATACAGTACTCTGCAATAGCTAATATAATACATTACTGTAATATTAACAATGATACTGTACACAAAATGAAAACAGTGTAAACTTCACTAAGCGTTTTCGTACAAAATTCTACATGGTAACATGTGTAGCATGATGCAACCGAAGCGTCTTCGTTTTTGGGTATCACTTGACCACTATTTACGGTAGAATTCACTATTGTACAGTATATAAATCAACCCTTTTACCCCCAAAAGGACGTACTGGTACGTTTCACAAAGCTCATCCCTTTACCCCCATGGACATACCAGTACGTCCTTGCAAAAAAACTTCCATTTAATTTTCTTTTTTGCATATTTTTTATAGTTTTTTGAGAAACTTCAGGCATTTTCCAAGAGAATGAGACCAACCTGACCTCTCTATGACAAAAATTAAGGCTGTTGGAGCAATTTAAAAAATATATACTGTACTGCAAAATGTGATTGAAAAAAAAATGATCCCTGGGGGTTGAGGGTTGGAAAGTTCCAAATAGCCTGGGGTAAAAGGGTAAAGTATATACAGTTTAAAAAAAAAAAAAACATTGGTACAGTACTGTAATGTAAAGTACAGAAATTATTTGGATAAATAAAAAAGTACAATACACTGATCATATATGAATCCCTTAATAGAGATTTAGCTAGAATTAGTGCATGGTGCAAATTATGGGGTATGAAGTTGAATCCTAACAAAACTCAAAGTATGATTGTAAGTAGGTCAAGGACGGTGGTTCCTCAACATCCGGATCTCAGTATTGATAATTTTTCTTTAAATATGTATGACTCTTTCAAAATTTTAGGTGTGATTCTCGACAGTAAATTTACTTTTGAGAAACATATAAGGTCTGTGTCTTCTTCAATTTCACAAAAAATAGGCTTATTGAGAAAGTCTTTCAAGATTTTCGGTGATCAATCTATTCTGAAGTGTTTTAATTCTTTCATTCTACCTTGTTTTGAGTATTGTTCTCCTGTCTGGTCTTCAGCTGCTGATTCTCATCTTAATTTGTTGGACAGAAACTTACGGTCTATTAAATTTCTTATTCCTGATCTAGATATTAATCTCTGGCACCGTCGTTCAATTATTTCATTATGTATGTTGCATAAGATTTTTCACAACTCTGACCATCCTTTACATTCAGACCTCCCTGGACAATTCTATCCTGTTCGTAATACTAGGCAGGCAGTTAATTCTAATAGCCAGGTCTTCTCCATCACGAGGCTCAATACTACGCAGTACTCTAGAAGTTTTATTCCAGCTGTGACCAAGTTGTGGAATGATCTTCCTAATCGGGTGGTTGAATCAGTAGAACTTCAAAAGTTCAAAGTTGGAGCAAATGCTTTTTTGTTGACCAGGCGGACATAGTCTTTTTATAGTTTATTTATGACATATTTGTTTTTGATGTTGTTGATAGTTTATTATATGACATGTCTGTTTTGACGTTGTTTCTTATTTTAGAATGATTTATTGTTAATTTGTTCTCTTCATTTATTTATTTCCTTATTTCCTTTCCTCACTGGGCTATTTTTCCCTGTTGGAGCCCCTGGGCTTATAGCATCTTGCTTTTCCAACTAGGGTTGTAGCTTGGATAGTAATAATAATAATAATACTCCTGAAAATACTGTACTCATTTCTGTACAGTATGTACTGTACTCGAGATGTTTATAACATTACAGTACAGTACTGGATTTACAGAAACAAAAGTATTGCACTAACAGTTTATAACATACATGACATTTTACCAGAAAATAGTCTGACACAGTTGGTGAATTGGATGAAGAAAAGCCATTGATACAAAACTATGAAATGAATGGAGGGTCGTAACTGCATGGCATGACACGTCTACGCAGACAAGCTGTAAAGAATATATAAAATAGATTACCACAGTATAAATCCTAGAATACTAG
The DNA here is from genome assembly GCF_036898095.1 of Palaemon carinicauda. Lineage (NCBI taxonomy): Eukaryota > Metazoa > Arthropoda > Malacostraca > Decapoda > Palaemonidae > Palaemon > Palaemon carinicauda. The sequence goes on from NC_090751.1 coordinate 3,371,670, forward strand.
TTATACAGTAATCCCTCGCCATTTCGCGGCTCAAGTTTCGCGGTCTCAGTGCATCACAGATTTTCATAAATATTCATCCAAAGTTAGAAAAAATGGTGCGAGAGTTACGCGGGCACTAGCATTAGACAGTACAGAAGAACATCAGGTATCAACACGGAGATGGCGCGCAACTCAAAATCTATCTCTGATTTGCTGGCCATCTCGGCTCCAGAATCTCGCAAGCTGATTGGCCGAGCCGCCGAGACGCTTTACCCAGCATTTCTCCCTGCTGTGCGCCCCGCGAAGGGAGACCGCATTCATTGTTCTCTCTCGCTTCGCTTATGTTGCTTAGTCTTTCCGCGTGGAACTTTTAGCTGTTTTGTGAGAAAAATGATGACGGCGAATGAGAAAAGTAAAATTATTGGACATGCTTAAGGCAGGCGGTAGCTATGCATCTGTTGCCCACATTTACGGAGTGAATGAATCGACGGTTTGCTACAAAAAAAAAAAAAAAAAAAAAATAAAAATACGTAAAACTGCCTCAATAACGTTCTCCAAGGACACGAAGCGAGTTGAAAGGGGAGGGATAGCCGTCATACACTGTTGAGTGGGATGCATGTGTGTAGTTCATAACTATATAAATATTTAGCAATTTTTTGACGGGTTGCGTACACTAGTATATATTAAAATACATTAAGTACAATACAGTACAGTGAACCCTCGTTTATCGCGGTAGATAGGTTCCAAACCCGGCCGCGATAGCTGAAAATCCGCGAAGTAGGGACACCATAATTACGTATTTATTTAACAAGTATATTCAGACTTTTAAAACCTTCCCTTTACGTAGCACTGTTAACAAACTACCCTTTAATGTACAGAACACTCAATGCATGTACTACAGTACCCTAAACTAAAACAGGCACAAATATTAAAGGAGATTTTATATCATGCGTTTCCTAAACATTCCAAAAAGCACTATAAAAAATGACAACCAATGTTTTGTTTACGTTTATCTCTGATCATAATGAAGAAACAGACGCATTTACACATCTGTGTATAGGTTAGTTTTTGCATCAACAGCATAATGTTTTTCTTTATGACGCCGCCTGAAACGGAAACCTTCCATTCGACCGTAATAAACAAAGGAAGGCATTAAACACGCATGATGAAAGTGATAAATAATTATATTAAAAGCTTTTAGTAAATATATTACAAATATTTTTTTTTTTGGCGTTTAATCAACAATAACAAACTACCGCTAATGACCGAATGATAATTTACGATAATTCTAAACTGTTACTAAAGATGATTCTCCATTCCATAGCCAAAATACTTTTCCTAACTTCAGTTATAAGTCAACTTGTACCCCCCCTCAATTATGAAAGCATCTAAAAAAAAAAAAAAAGTAAGAAAAGCAGCAAGTTACTAGGCCAATTTTTAAAGTTGTCGAACAATTAAGTTACCGCTATAACGTTCGATGTGACCGTGCGAGATTGGAGAAAGTAAGGAAAATTGAATCATGATTGATTTTCAATATAAATGAAACTTTGTGAAGCAACAAAGATTTCATTTGTTAGAGAGAGAGAGAGAGAGAGAGAGAGAGAGAGAGAGAGAGAGAGAGAGAGAGAGAGAGAGAGAGAGAGAGAGAGAGAGAGAGTTTTAAATGTAATAAACAAAAAAATATGGAAGGTTATAACACATTGGTGCTTATGTAATATCAACTGTATAGATGGTTTGAATAAGTTAAGAAATGGTATAAACAATACTTCGTACGCGCACATTCTTGAGACCGGCAGCTAGACGTCAGCTGATCTGATCACAGCCAAAAGTAAAACAAAAATAAGTCAACAATACTCGATTTTTAAAACACCCGAAATTTAAAAACAAAAGTACACGCTTTCTTAATGTGCAATTAACTATTTAAAGAGTAGCAATTTTCTAGAATAAAATTATATTTCCCCCAAAAATAGTGGTTTGCTGATGAAATCGGATGCCGTATTTAATGAAAAAAGTCCGCGAAGTCGTGAATCCGCGATGGTCGAACCGCGAAGTAGCGAGGGCTCACTGTATATGTTATATACTGTAAAATACAGTAATTTGCTGTACTGTACAATATATTAATTTGCTGTACTGTAAAATACAGTAATTGGTTGTGCATGTAAATTTAAGTAAATACTACCCAAGCTAATCAACATTTACGTTGTGTACAAAAAAAAAAAGTTAAATACATGTACTAATTCAAATTGCAAAACTATGGTTACGAACAATACCGTAAACACTTGTCCCTACGGTATACTGTAAAACATTTTAAAAGCATCAAGTACATAAGCTAATTAACATTTTATAAGTGTACAACACTGCAAATAAAAACTAAAAATCAAGTAATCAAACACTGGTATTGTAGGTACCAAAAGCTAATTCAACACAGAATAAGGTTTGTTTACGGTACCCTACATCTTATTTTAAAAAAACTATTAAAGTAATACAGTGTAAGACTTAAAATACTGTATAAATTCTTAATGTCGAGTTTTTGAAGCTTATCCCGTCATGTTGCCGCTGCCTCGTGGTCTGCAGAGGTCAACTCACCAATTATTTTAATTTTTTTCTGGCCAAAATGTCGTTTAAACTTATCAATCATGACTTCTGCTGGCTTTGAAAGGCATATGAAGGACTGTAGCATCTTGTCTGGTGGATGGCTGAGGTTTATCTGTAAAATACCGGACCAGAGGCTGGCTTCTCTACAGATGGCATACGAATCTATGGAAGTTCCCTTGTGAGGCTGGTAGTCAATCCACAGAAACAGGAATTTTTCATCTTAATCATGCCCTTTTCTCTCACCTTGGGTACAACCTTCACACTGTGTGGGGTTCTAGCAGCCAGAGCAGCACAAATCTTCACAGCAGTTTTCTACATACATCAAGATGTTTTTTCATGCTGAGAAGTCTACCAATTGATGATACTTCTTTACTTGTACAACAAGAAGTTTAACCTTCAAGATTCATGGCCTTGCTCTGCCGTTAAGCAGAACCTTTCAAAGTCAAAGCAGCTCTCTTGGGGGCCCTGATTTGAAGCAAGGCAAGGTGATACTGGCAAAAAGACGACTGAAGTGGAAGATGCACATGCGAGGACAGATGAAGCGACACAGATTGCGGAGAGCTTATTTCCATGCAGGGGTTCTTAGAAAGTGAGGCAGACTCAGAGATGAGATGTTGTGCTATGCAGAAACAGAGTGAGGCACGAAAGGCACAAAGGAGCACAGTTGGTTTGAAATCATCTTGTTTACCGCAAAAGTACTTACCACACGAAATCAAAAATGGGAAAAGTTAATATGTTATACAGTTCTCACACACAAAAAAAAAAAAAAAAAAAAATCCCCAATGATAGAACCTGGGAGGACAGAGGGCCGACATACAGAATATATTTATATGAACTTATGGTCTTGTATCATGCAATTATCTATCAAGAGCAACTTTAAAATTAGAGAATCTTTAAGATATCACTTACTTCCTGTAGAGATGTACCAGCATTAGAAGTAATGAAACCAGAAAGACTATCCCAAAACCTGCAAGGGTGAACTTGTATGCCCAGCTGTCATCGATTACAGTGCTGAAAGTAGAAGTATTTGTTAATTTCTTGGTTCTTCAGTAAAAATTCAAGAAAGTATTTTGTTCCAACAAAAGGTTGGTGAATACACATCTACATAAAACTAATTTCGTCTATGTTCGCTGGGACACCACCACGGTCTAGGTATATATACCTTGAACATGGATACCATATGAAAGACCTACTGTATCAAACTTGAAAGTTTCAAATCTAACCTTTCCTATTAAATTTTAATTATTTTACCCTAGGTCCCATTCCTTTTCTCAATACACATGTTCTCTATGGTACACAAATAGGTTGTTGAATTGGGGGCGGGGGGAAATCGAAAATACTATAGATTCAAATCAGGTTAATCAGTGAATTATAAGAGCATAATTGTCTATTCATAAATTGATATACAATACATATATGCAATTATATATACTATAAGGGCTTTTAAATAACAGTAATATAAGCAAATGCACATGCACACACATACAGTATATACATGTATTATAAGAAAGCACTTACACATACACTTTTTTTAACCCAAGGAGTTAACTAATAAATGCACTAGTTGTTCAGTGGTTACTTTCCTTTTGGAAAAGGTAGAGACTCTTAGCTATGGTAAGCAGCTTTTCTAGGATGACGACACTCCAAAATCAATCCATTGTTCTCTAGTCTTGGGTAGTGGCACAGCCTCTGTACCATGGTGTTCTGCTGTCTTGGGGTAGAGTTCTCTTACTTGAGGGTATACTAGGGCACATCTTATTTCCACTTTTTTTTAAATTTGTTTATATATGTAAGATTTATTTCAATGTTACTGTTCTTAAAATATTTTATACTTTTAGTTTATTTTCCTCTCTCAATGGGTTATTTTCCCTGTTGGAGCCTTTGAGCTTATAGCTTCCTGCTTTTCCAACTATAGTCCATTTCTTTTAGCGAGTCATATTTGCACTGACTCGCAGCGGTGCCATTTTAGCTCGGAAAAGTTTCCTGATCGCTGATTGGTTGTACAAGATTATTCTAACCAATCAGCGACCAGGAAACTTTTCCGAGCTAAAAGGGCACCGTTGCGAGTCGGTGCAAATATGACTCACTAAAAGAAATGGACCGAGGTTGTAGCTTAGCAAGTAATTTATAGTTATCTATCTATCTAGCTATCTATCTTATGTTTTTGCAGATTGCATTCATCGGTAATAGATTGTTAGTCAAGGAATAACAGCAGTTTACTCACCATATGCCGTTGTAGTTTTCGCCAACTGGACAGTGGCAATAGTTATCCTTCCAACATTCGCCTGGCGGGTCGCAGTTGCTGCTATTATAGCACGATGATCCAAGCTGTCCTGCAATTAATAAAAAATAGAGGATGCTATTGAAAACTTTTCCCAGAGTGCACTCAAAAGCAGTACCAGCCAAACTCGGCTGAGTCCCCTGTCGGGCTGGAAGGAGCGGCAAGAAGAAAGGTCCCCTTTTGCTCCTTTGATGTTGGCTACCAGCCAAAATTAGGGAAAGTGCCTTGGTAAATAGAGAGAAAAGCACTAAAGAGGTGAACTTTGAATTCAACCAAGTAAAAACTACTTCAATATTAAACATTCATGGGTAAAATTAATGAAGGATGCACTATTGTATAGAGTATTAACTAGGTTTTGTCAGCAGTACTTTGAAAATATAAAATTATGATAGTGCAACCTTTTGAAGTATCACATGATGAAAATTGTTTACAATTGCAATGGTATAAACTTGAGTTTAATACTAGTAGCACTGACAAATATATCAATTATAGAACACTTTTGACACTGCAAAAATACTTTCCGCAGTTGGGAGATTTACGGAAGGTGGTATTTTTCACTTAGAACATACATTCATTGAAAACAGGACTATAAAAGGGTGATAATTTTTTTTCTTTAAGAACAGGAGTAACTAAAAGGAATGACCTAGTCATGTTGAGTCACCAAAAACGCAGATAAAGCCCTGACTAATAAATTTCTTTTTGGAAACTAGTGACTAGAAACTGTCTTCAAATGGCCAACCTTGGAGGAGAGGACTGGAGGGGCCCACCTTGGAGGAGAGGACTGGAGGGGCCCACCTTGGAGGAGAGGACTGGAGGGGCCCACCTTGGAGGAGAGGACTGGAGGGGCCCACCTTGAAGGAGAGGACTGGAGGGGCCCACCTTGGAGGAGAGGACTGGAGGGGCCCACCTTGGGGGAGAGGACTGGAGGGGCCCACCTTTGGGGGAGAGGACTGGAGGGGCCCACCTTTGGGGGAGAGGACTGGAGGGGCCCACCTTTGGGGGAGAGGACTGGAGGGGCCCACCTAGGAGGAGAGGGCTGGAGGGGCCAACCTTGGAGGAGAGGGCTGGAGGGGCCAACCTTGGAGGAGAGGGCTGGAGGGGCCAACCTTGGAGGAGAGGGCTGGAGGGGCCAACCTTGGAGGAGAGGGCTGGAGGGGCCAACCTTGGAGGAGAGGGCTGGAGGGGCCAACCTTGGAGGAGAGGGCTGGAGGGGTTGACCTTGGAGGAGAGGGCTGGAGGGGCCGACCTTGGAGGAGAGGGCTGGAGGGGTGGACTGAAAGGGCTGACATTGGACGAGTGACTTTTAAATATTAACGTTGAACAAGTGAAAGTAACGTACCACACTGGCCACAGGAGAAGACGTTCCTTGAGACCCAGGCTGAGGACTCGTGATGGTACACCCAGCAGAGATGAGGTAGGCAAACACACTGGCCATCAACGCAAGTCAGATCATCATCATCGTATTGAGAACAGTTATGTTCAGGGGAGCATGGCACGTCAGGGAGGACCACTGAAATAAAGGCATAGAATAAAACAATGGAATTGAAATGTCTAATATACAGTAGAAAATTTTTAAACTTCCTACACGGTTTGTAATATACTGAAAATACTGTAATACACTATCATTATTATCATTACTATTAGATAAGCTACAACCCTAGTTGGCAAAGGAGGCGGCTATAAGCTGAAGTGTTCCAACTGGGAAAATAGCATAGTGACAAAAAGAAATAAGGAAACAGCATAGTATGACCGAGTGCAGTCTACCTTCAAGTGATTGATTTAAACTGACAGTAGAAGATCATCGTACAGAGGCTATAGCACTACCCAGGATTAGAGCGCAATGCGTTGTGGTTGTGGTGGCCGAAGTAGTAACGTCCCTGACTGGTGAACGCCTGATTAACCTAAAGTCCCACTCAAACTTTAGTTTCTCTGGTTGCTGCAACCTCCCCATCCTTGTAAGCTAAAGATGGGGGGTTTGGGGAGCCTATATGTATCGGCCGAGTCATCAGCAGCCATTGCCTGGCCCTCCTTCGTCTTAGCCTGGGTGAAAGAGGGGCTTGGGCCCTGATCATTTGTACATATGGAGTCTCTATATGGCATTATCATGGTTGCTAGGGCTATGTCACTGTCCCTTGCCTCTGTCATTCATGAGCGACCTTTACGTGGTTTGATTTGGTTGTGCCCTTCTAGAAGAGTTGCATACCAAAAGTAACATTTCTTCTACCCTTATCAAGTGGAAATTAGCCACCGAACAATTACGGTGCAGTAGATAATCTCAGTTATTTTAATTTTTTTCCGTTATCTTAATGTTGTCAAGTGTACCCTATGAGGAAAGTGGACAATGTGTAATTGGCCAGACTATTCGGTGTAGGCCTGTATACGGTATAGGCAAAAGGAAAATGGTCTGTAACAAGAGAAGTATGTGGAATACCAAACAGTTGTTGAAAAGTTGGCTTTATTCGGCTTAAAGTTGTGGCAAGGTGTTGGCCAAGTCGGTATAGTCTTGTGGAGACAATGTTGCCAAGCCAAGCATACAAACACCAGTACTCACAGTTACCAATTCACACCACATTCACCCCCACTGAGAAGAATAATACACAGTACAGTACACATTTGCATCATAAGACATGAATTCACTTAGATTTCACACCAACTGCAATTATTCTCACATTGCATTATAAAGCTCACCTTATTGGCATAATAAATTTTATATCATTCACATCACAAAATTCAATAGTACTTATTTTATTCGATAACTGGGCTCATCTCAATTACATAAAAAAACACAGGTAATAATGGGCTTTATAACAAACTCGTAATGAACACATTAACATAAGGACACTTACCACCCTTACTACTCCACTCATCTAGGACAAAATCTGAGAGATAGCCAGGAGGGCGCCTAGTGCGACTTGTGCGTTGAGGCGCCTCTGAGGTTGGCGTTTCTGCGGGTGTTCCTTTCGACGGTGCCTTTCCTGGAGTGAGCGGTTCTGTGGTTTGTTGCGGTTCAGTTGCAAGCTCCCTCCCCTGGACTTGATGAACTTTAAGTCCTCTTTGGAATACCTTCTGGATTTCACCTGCATTGGGTGACAGTCGACTGTCAGATTGTCGAAGATGGCTGGCGGTTCAATTTGAGCCGCTATCAGAGCAAAAGGTGACTGGATGCTTAGCTCCAAAGGCGGTAGCGTCCCACAAAAGTCTACGTTGACTTGCCCGCGTAACTGTAGGAAGTCATGTCCCAAAACCACTGGAGCCACGCAATAATCCATCAAGTGCAGACAGAACTCAGGATATACTCTTTCACTTGCAGGTAAATAGTAATTGCAACACCTGTTGTTTGGCATTAGCCATGGTTATGCTGCATGCTGAAGAACGAGTCACTGAGTTCATAGCCTTAGCTACTTTGGCATCTATTATGAAACTTTTAAATGCTCCAGTGTTGACCAGCCCGTCAAGGGCCTCGCCTCCATTCGGTTCTGCAGGTAGGACAGTCACAGTTCTGTAACCACTTCATAGTGCAGGAGAAGCTGCAGCCACAGCAGCCCCTGGCATGGAAGCAGGGGTGGACAGAGGGTGTCTGGGACTATTCTAGCTACAAGATTATAGTTCATTTACCATTATTGTTCCATCATCATCTTTGCGACTTGCAGACACGAGCATAATGACCTACCTTCTGACAGTTGGAACACGAGGCTTTCTTGGCTGGACAGTGGGCTCTGGAATCACAGAAAAGCATCATCTCTGACTGCTGACGGCGGCAGGACACTCACTTGGATTCGGTGTCACATTTCGATCAGGAAACTGTTGGGATCTGTCTGGGTTTTGCCTGATCATCTATCAATGCTGCCACTGAGGTATTGGTTTCACTTGCATAAGACGTCGAGTGCAGTTGAGCCATTTCCAGTGTACGGCTTGTTTCATAGCTATAGACAAGTCCAAGGATAAGTTCTCTAACAGTCTCTGTCGGATTGCATTAAATGCCATACCTGTGATATATGAATCTCTGATGGTCAGTTCTTCAGTCTGAGCGGCTGTACAATCAGTGAAGCTACATTCCGAGGCCAGACCTTTGAGGTTATAAAAAAAAAAAAAAAAAAAAAAGTCTATTCTCTCACCACTCTGTTGCTTGCACGTGGCTAATTTGTATCTGGCAAACACCTCACTTTTCTGTTTCACAAATCTAGCCTTTAACAGGCTTATGGCAGCAGCATATGTGGTGGCACTTTTTAATTATCTTGAACTGTTTACAAGATACGTGGGCACGAACTTCACGAAGCAAGGCCAACTTATCTGGATTTAAGTCCGGGTTCATGGCCACACACAACGCCTCAAAGTTATCATGACATATAATCCATTTGTTCGCATCTGCTGATTCTGGGTCCACGTCAATCAGGTTGGGCCTTGGAAACTTGTCCATGGTGAATATTAAGCAGAATAAATTATGGAATACCAAACACAGTTGCTGGAACGTTGGCTTTATTCGGCTTAAAGTTGTGGCAAGTTAAGGTGTTGGCCAAGACGGTAGTCTTAATTCTTATGGAGAGTGGAGACTCAAGTGTTGCCAGATGGGTTAGTCTAAAAATCCCTAAAACTCGTGATAAAAAATCCCCATTTCCAGAAATATATTTTCTTATAATATAAATTACCCACTATACTTCATGTAATTGTAAGTAAACTAATTGCAACAATATAAAGGTTTACTTATCTCTTTCTTCTTCATAGAAATATGTACAGAATATCATCACCAGTCATCCAAAATCCCCAAATCTAAGGATAAATTCCCAAATACGAAGGTAAATCCCCAAATCTCGGGATAAATTCCCCTATCTGGCACCACTGAGACTCAATGTTGCCAAGCAAGCATACAAACACCAGCACTCACAATTACCAATTCACACCAAAAAGTACAATGTAGTACTATTTGGCCGATCAAAAGACACAATAAATCAAGCGGCAGTAATGGATTTAAGAATTCAGGATATAAGTCCTGACACTGGGGTTTGATATGCTATTAGGAGACCATGTGCAACAGGGAAAACACAGCAAAGAAAATTATCGATGAAGTTGTTAAATAACTCAAGAATACGATAGTTCTTATATGAATTAACTACTAGTTAATTCATAATAAAGCATTTTAATCAATATTAGTGTCACTGAAATATCCCTTAGTTCAAATATACATATACATACTATACATACATATACACACACAATATATATATATATATATATATATATATATATATATATATACATATATATATATATATACATATATATATATATATACATATATATATATATACATATATATATACATATATACATATATATATATATATATATATATATATATATATATACATTTATATATATATATATATATATATATATATATATATATATATATATATACATATATATGTATATATATATATATATATATATATATATATATATATATATATATATATATATATATATAACCTTTCTCACCAGTGTGTACACAAATATTTTTTATCCTTTTAGAGTAATGCTTACAGTACACAGACTTAGCATTGAATTAAAACATGTACCAACTGATAACATGTCATACGTCTGTGCCTTGATTAAATTTTAAACTAAAAACAAAGACGGAAGTAAAAATTCACTGCGCTAATACCCTGCCTAAACTTCCACGGGTTGACTTAAAAAATGTTGGAATTTCTAAATAGCGGCATTATAAAATCACAGTTTTAGTTACATTAGAAACCATCTGTGATAAATAAAGTCATTGTTTTCAGATAAGGGGGAGAGAGAGAGAGAGAGAGAGAGAGAGAGAGAGAGAGAGAGAGAGAGAGAGAGAGAGAGAGAGAGAGAGAGAGAGAGAGAGTGTAGTTTCGACTTGAGGAGCCGAGTACCCTTTGGACCAGAACATTCGACAGCCTTTTTCGCACTAGTTCGCTGTCCTAATTCAATTAGAAACAATTTAGTTTAATTAGATATTGCAATATAATCACCGTCACATGTCTGACTGTTATAGAGATAAGATAACGATCCGTTGTTGAAATCAAAGCGGCGCTTTGCGATTTTCACTTGATAATTAACAAAGAATAATGACGTCATTTCAGAGACTTTGTGGTGTTGTGACGTTGTGAACTAAGCAAACACACACCTGGCATGTGACTTCGAACAATTTCGTTATTAACCAAGAATTATTATAACACTAACGTTGAAAAAAAAAAAAACCGCACTTTATTCACAAAGTGTAACTATACTAACCCTTTCTCAGCGTTAATGACAGTAACTGACTGATAAGGTTACGGAAATATAGGCTACGCAGTATGTTGATGAATATGACTGAATAGGGCAACCAAAAACCCATTTAGTTTATTTAAAACTTAACTGCGAACGTATTTTGTGAATTATAAATAATTTACTTGTTCCAATAGGTAAAATGAATGACTAATTCCCAAGCAGAATTCGTGTCTGTTAAGACGATAATTGACTTAGTCACGTCGATGCTAGATCTTTTGTCGAATAATAAATAATGCTTATTTACACGAAAATTCTTTAAGATTACTAAAAATTATACTTTATCACATTAACAAAAACCAAATTATCTATCAACCTTGTTAGATAACAGTCAAACAATCTCTAGGCTTTCATAAATGACAGATCATGATGAATTTTGAGGTGGATAATATTGTCACTCCAAACCTTTTTAATAAACAAGTACTACTTTAATAACCAAAATAATAAACAGTTGATAACTTACCACCCACTTTAGATAAAGCTTCATCCTTCGGTTCGTTTTGATTATAGACAGAGGAGACATTCAACCCCAACTGAACAGCAACTGCTAAAGGGAGAAGAGGTTTATCGAGTCTCTGGGCTATCGCTTCCCTCCCTTCGCCAATCTTTGCCAGGACAGATGGAAATACAACAAATGCGATGAAATAAATCTTCATCTTTTGATATTTGATCCTTTGCTAGGTATCGATTTCCCTCTAACCAGAGAAATCTCATCATAAAAGAGCGTATTGCTGCTCTTTACTGGAAGAGAAAGCTATGCTCTTTGTTACTGTATATACTAGCACTGTTCAACATGGCCTTTCTGTTTACCGCAATGTTCATTCACTTAATTCTAAACACTATTCGTTCAGTTAGGATAAATACCAAAAGGGCAGTATTAGGAATATAATCCTAACGTATGTAAACTGTCGACAGATACTGACTGTTGTTTAGGACTGGTCCATGAGAAAAAATAAGATAACGGTGGATAAGAGATAAAGGGGAGAGGGTACCTAGGGAATATCAGGACAGGGGGAGGGGAGGAGAGTAGAGGAAGGATCTTCGAATGTATTCTTAAGAGCTAATTAAATAATTCCATAAAAATATTAAAACTTAAAAACGTAATTAAATAATATTGTTCTCTATTTGTCGAAATAACTCGCGTCGGAGTTAATTTAATCATAATGATATTTCGATACTAACTGCTAACCCAAATAACTGATAAGATATGCGGACGATATGTGATAAGAGATTAAACATTTTTATAGGACGCAGTTGTTCTTGACAGTACATACAAATAACTAGTTTTCCTTTGAACCATTAACTTTACTTTATTCAAATTCTCGGTTCTAGCAAACTTGGTCCATTTGGTGTCTAAATGATTCATGGTTCGAATAATAGGATTTAAAGAAATCTGAGCCACAAGTTATTAAAATTGAGAAGTTCGCGTAGTCAGCATGAATGGTAACCAGAACGAGTTAGGAAAGAAGAGCAAGGTGATTTAGGTAGACAGATAGGAAAACAAATCAGGTTAAATGGCAAATAAGGGGGTAAGATGACCAGGAAGAACAAGGTCACCAGGAGACCAGGAAGAACAGGTCACTAGAACGACACCAGAACATATTTGCCAGGAAGAACCAGGTCACTAGGAGGAGACCAGGAAGAACAAGGTCACTAGGAGGAGTCCACGAAGAACAAGGTCACTAGGAAGAACGTCACCAGGAAGAGACTAGGAAGAACAAGGTCACTAGGAGGAAACCAGGAAGAACAAGGTCAACAGGAGAAGACTAGGAAGAACAAGGTCACTAGGAGGAGTCCAGGAAGAACAAGGTCACTAGGAGGAGTCCAGGAAGAACAAGGTCACTAGGAGGAGTCCAGGAAGAACAAGGTCACTAGGAGGAGTCCAGGAAGAACAAGGTCACTAGGGAGAACGTCACCAGGAGACCAGGAAGAACAAGGTCAGCAGGAGGGGACCAGGTGGCACAAAGTCACTAGGAGGAGTCCAGGAAGAACAAGGTCACTAGGAGGAGACCAGAAAGAACAAGGTCACTAGGGAGAACGTCACCAGGAGACCAGGAAGAACAAGGTCAGCAGGAGGGGACCAGGTGGCACAAAGTCACTAGGAGGAGTCCAGAAAGAACAAGGTCACTAGGAGGAGACCAGAAAGAACAAGGTCACTAGGGAGAACAACGTCACCAGGAGGAGACTAGGAAGAACAAGGTCACTAGGAGAGGAAACCAGGAAGAGCAAGGTCGCTAGGGAGAACAACGTCACCAGGAGAAGACTGAGAAGAACAAGGTCACTAGGGAGAACGTCATCAGGAAGAGACTATGAAGAACAAGGTCAACAGGAGAGGAGACTATGAAGAACAAGGTCAACAGGAGAGGAGACCAGGAAGAACAAGGTCACTAGGAGAGGAGACCAGGAAGAACAAGGTCACTAGGAGAGGAGATCAGGAAGAACAGGGTTACTAGGAGAGAGACCAGGGAGAACAAGGTCACCAGGAGGAGAGCAGGAAGAACAAGGTCACCAGGAGGAGACCAGGAATAACAAGGTCACCAGGAGGAGACCAGGAATAACAAGGTCACCAGGAGTAAACCAGGTAGAACAAGGTCACCAGGAGGAGGCCAGGAAGAACAAGGTCACCAGGAGGAGGCCAGGAAGAACAAGGTCACCAGGAGGATACTAGGAAGAATAAAGTCACAAGAAGGAGCAAGGTGAGAAGGATGCTCAGGAAGTCCAAGCTAGGTATAGCATGGTAAAAGGTAACCAGAAGGAATGATGTAACCAGGAAACTACCAGGAGGAATAAGTTTAACCAGGAGGAAAGGGGTAACCAGGAGACATTGCGGTAGCCATAAAGGAAGAAAGGTAGGTAATCAAGGCGAGTAATGTTACCAGGAAGAGAAAGTAATAGTTAAGTAGAGGAAAAGGTGATCGGGAAGACTAAGGTAATCTTAGAGTCTGGTAATCCTAAGGGTTGTAGTAAAGTAACCAGGAAGACTACGACGTAATTATACTAAATGGTAACCAGGAAGCGCAAGTTAACTAGAGTAACGGGTAGACAGGAAGACACACACACACACACACACACACTCACTCACTCTCTCTCTCTCTCTCTCTCTCTCTCTCTCTCTCTCTCTCTCTCTCTCCGCGCGGACATTTTTCCAGAGGAAGAACTAATAAGGAATGTGTTTGGCAGAAAGAGTATGGTGTACAAATTTGAAATTCACCTTGAATTAATGGCTCTTATTAAAAGTAAGACTAATGGTACTTAGTAAAATTAAAACACCGTGATCAACATTACAATTAGACCTATGTTTTCGATGCAGCAGTAGTCTAATACTTCTTCCGCATGTTTCAAGTACTTTTATCCTTTTTTTTTTTTTTTTTTTTGGTAGCGCATATACCCACCCCATTCGTTTATTCAGCCTTGTTGCCTGTATCAAGTGTGTTAACGCTAATAGTATATTTTCCATAGCGGTTTTAGTAGTTTATAGAGGCTGAAATGAAGAAAATACAACTTTCGAAAGTTATAGAATGAATGAAATCTTATAGTAGGGACAGATCTCCACAGCACGACATTATAAAAGAAAAAAAAAAAAAAAACTGGCGAGCCGAACAAACAAAAATCAGTATGCCTAGTAGCTAAAGTATTCTAAATACTCTGGTATTAATATTTTAAAACAAGGTACCGTATTATTTATGAATCAAACATTTTGCTCTTTAACCAACAAAAAACTCAGACTTTCATGCCTCCGAAAGTTTCTAGCGCACCATTGAATTGTGACTATCTGATAAGAGCTTAATAACGACTACTTAGCAACGACGTTAAGCTATTGTCTGTTAAGAAAAAAATAGTGATATCTTTCCGTCCTCAGAATATCGGATATAAGAATGAAGCTATCTTTTACTCATAGGCTTACATTGGCCTATACACTGGATCATGGTTATGATAATCATTAATCACGTGCACACAACCTTGTAAAACGAGTCTAAATGTCACCAAGCTTTGTGGCAAGATTCAAAGTAATGAAGGTTTAAGTTCGAAAAAAAAATACAAGAAAAACCAATAAGGAAGAATAACATCTAGCTATATTAAAAAAAAAAACTGACCATATTTAGAATCAAGAAATATTAATGAAAAATATGATATAAAAATCTACACAATGGTCGTACTTTTAACTGTTGAAATTAGATTATGGAAGGCAATGGTACAGACGTTTTATAGGCCTACCTGTAACAAAAGCTATCTAGAGTATTTACGACATATAAGCTAGAACAAACGCTAAGGCACATAGGGTCTTTTAAAACAAGTTGGAGATTGGAATGGTGTTAACGATGGCTAAACTTAACCCTTCTATTTAGGGTGGAAGAAACTTCATAATGACTTACTACGTAGGCCTACACTGCATTAGGTAGACTTTCACTGACGATACGATGTATTTCAATGTGGAACTTTTCTACAGGTTCAATGGGGAACTTTTCTATAGGCTATTAGAACCAAGTGTCAATAATTCAACATTCAAGGGCTTTCATTATACATTTTTCTGGAAGCGATGAGACGCTTTTTTTTTTTTTTTTTTTTTTTTTTTTTTTTACATTGCCCTGCATTGGTATTCCATTTAAATATTAGGTTCCCTCTCAAGGGGATTGCCACTTAAAGGAAATTTATCCTCATTACCAATATTGAACTCTGTTTACTACGTATAAGGAACATTAAATAGAATATTAAGAGATACTTCACCACATTCATGTTTTTTATGTTGTTTTTCTAAGACATTGCCTCGCTAATGTTTGGCCATTTTGTCGAGTAACATCAAGAAAAAAAAGCCTCAAAAGCCATTAAAAAAATTATTCATTGGTCAATTTCTGTGCCAGAATGTGTCTCAGTAACTTGAATTAGCCCTAAACCATTAAAATACTAAAACAATTCAATTGACGTTATCTGTATCATGAACACTTATCTTATCGGAAGGTTTGGATGAAGCAAGTCGAGTGTTGCCAGTGATACATTTAGTAATTTTTTCATAAACAACAGACTCCTAATGATACGAAAATACAAACATAATGAATAAAACCTATAACAATTATCCTAATAGGCTTACTGGATCTCAAAATAACCGCATGCCTAGCTTAAAATTTGGTGAAATGACGACTTGCAAGAGAAAGCTAGAGTGGAATGGCAAGGGGTTTTATCAACATTTGTCCGGAATATTACATACTTTCCATCATATCTCTGACTTTAGTCTGGTGAAATAGATCAATTACAGAGGATGTGTAAAAGCGTGCTTGATTTAACAGAGCCGTTTCTAAGAAGCTAAGTTTTTGTGACTCGATTCTCCGAAATTAACATCGTTAAGATAATAAGAAACTCAATTATGAATGAAGTTTTAGGAAACTGAACTGCTGGAAAGATTGGACTATTATTAACTATTGTTAATGACAATTTATAAAGGATGAGTTACATTAAGTGTGAAGATGGACATCTGCAGAAAGGTTCTATTATATACGACGAACTCGTCTATTACGATGTTGTATTTCAGTGGTCGTCATGAGTAAAGAAATTCAAGGAAAATGCTGTCAAAATTGCATTTCACTATTTGGGGAGCCCTTGTGGTTGTTGCTCTAGGTAAGTGTGTATAATTATAGGGCTATAAATATGTATATGATTTCCAAAAATTAAATTCCTAGATTAAAATACAAATTTGTTCTTTAGGAATCTAAATTCTATTACAGACCTAAACTCTATAGGCATATATGTATAATTATAGGTATAAATATGTATATGATTTCCAAAAATAAAATTCCTAAAATTGAAAATACAAATTTGTACAAGAGAATCTTTAAATTCTATTATATACCTAGTCAAGTAAAAAAAAAAAAACTGCCTTCATTTGCGCTTTGTCTCGTATTAATACAAGAAATCAATGATTTTGGTGTCTTTGTTAAATGTGACAGCTACCTAATTTTCAACTTAAGACTAATATGAAATGTGATATGGAACTCTAAAGATAAAAGACTTCAAGAGCTCTTTATATACAACAAAACATTGAAAGATTAATCATCGATAAGAGCTCACCTATGATTCATAGATAAATTAACACCTGGGTTTAGTTTCCAATCAGTATTGGTAAACCAAGAATGTTTACTTAGCGGAACAGTTGGTTTCGTAAATAAGATACACTTGATTTTGTAATGTGCGTGACGTCATGAAGATAACTTTCAAATTGTAATTTTTACTAGCTAAGCTACAACCCTAATTGGAAAAGCATGCTGCTATAAGACCAAGGGCTCCAACGAGGAAAAAAAGGCTGAGATTAAAGTCTATATTATGGTTTTAGAAGCATTTCATTGGCCATATTTAAAGGGGAAACGTAGTCACACTATAAAAGTTGCTATGGGGAATAAAATTCAAAGGAGGTTTAAAATATATGCAGTTAGGGCCAAAATGGACACAAAATGCCTTCAGTTTACCACTATCACCGATAGCATTACCTCTCGACAGAGTTGAGGTTTCAAGTCACACAATTGATAAAGGTAGAATTTATCATAATACAAGATTCTGAGCTTAGTTAAATTGTAAGGACAGTGAGACAAGCGTCACCAACATCAACTGATAGTTTATTCAAACATGCGTGGGAATATAATACAGGGTGCGGCCGGAAAGGTAGCATGGCGTAGGCGCCAATTCAGCTTGAACTTCCCGCCAAAATGTGTGTGTTTTCTCACATGAACAAATACACGAATTGCAAGTAAACAGAAACATGTAATGAAATAATACATATGTCAAATTTTAGCTCTGAGGGAGCGGAGTACATATATATAGGAAGCCACGGTGTGGCGAAAGGAGAATTTAAATAAAGACACTTTGTTGAATTTCTGGACGACGAAGGGAGCGGTGTCCTTACAAGTACTCCCCCCACCAAGACATCGGGCGGCGTAGAGGGCTGATGATTAATCTTCGTATAGTTTCGGGCGTCGGAGGGTTCCTCTTGTTTTTGAACGGAGGGGCGCGTCGGCAGTCGGCGTAAGGATCTCTTCCTCTCGTCGTCGTCTGTTGATTTTTCTTTCATTGGGCGCCTTGTTTTGAGGTGGCACTCTGGATCTGCCAGGTCCGGCGGAGGCAGTGTCGCTCCCTTCGAGAAACGCTGGTTTCACGCGGTCTATTGAGACCCAGTCTTCTTGGCCATGCACGTTGAGAAGGAAGGCTTTCGTCGTCTTCTTAATTACTTGGTAGGGGCCTCGATAAGGTCTGGTTAGTGGTTGTCGATGGGCGTCGACACGGACGAAAACGTACCCGCAGTCATCCAGGTTCTTTGGCTTGAAATGCTTAGTTCTGTCCTGGTAAGTTTTGAGACATGCCCTGAATTTCCTGGCGATGTCCCCAAGATGATCCAGCTGCGTGTCGTCTGTTGATGTGGGAAAGAATTCACCAGGAACTGCGAGCGCCTCCCCGTAAACCTTTTCGGTGGGCGAAGGCTCGCCATCTGCGCGAGGGGCGGTGCGAAGGTCGAGAAGTACCCAAGGAAGTCGTGATTTCCAGTCCACGTCGGTGCAGCTCGCCATCAGGGACGCCTTGAGGGCGCGATGAGTTCGTTCGACCATGCCGTTTGCCGCGGGGTTGTATGCCATGGTGCTGTGGAGTGTCGTCCCCATCAGGTTTGCCAGAGCGAGCCATATTTCTGAGAGGAAAGCGGGACCTCTGTCTGTCGTGATGTCGTCAGGAACGCTAAATCTGCTCACCCAGCTTGACAAAAGCTTCGGTCATCGGCGATGCCTCCAACCACCTCGTAGAGCGATCGATGATCGTAAGCAGGTAGCAAGCAGATCCGGAAGGCGGCAATGGTCCCACGACGTCTATGTGTATGTGACCGAAACGTCTTCTTGGTTGGGGAAAATCACCTACCCCCGATTCGCTGTGACGGCTGATTGCTTGATTGGCAGTTGATGCATGTCTTCGCCCATTCCCGGGCGTCCTTTTTGATTCCTGGCCAGACGAACTTTTCAGACAGAAGGCGAGCGGTGGTCCTGAGGGGTGTGAAAGTCCATGGATGATGGCGAATATTTTTCTTCTGCAGGAGGCCGGTATCCAGGGGCGTGGGCGGCCGGTGCTGGTGTCGCAGAGGATAGTTACTCCTGCTGGTCCGAGGGGAATCGCAGTTATCTTGAGCGTGGATGGCCCCGTCAGGTGATCCTGTGCTTCTCGGTCGGTGCGCTGTTCGGATGCGAGATTGGCATAATCGATTCCCAGGTGGATTGCGTCGATTGCAATCCTTGAAAGGGCGTCCGCGACTGGGTTTTTCTTTCCTGGAACGTAGCGTATGGTGCACCCGAATTCGGCGATTGTTGCAAGATGACGTTGTCGGGAGGACCATGCGTCTGTCGATTTTGTGAAAGCGTGTACGAGGGGTTGATGGTCCGTCGCGATTGTGAAGGGCGTGCCCTCCAGGATGTGCCTGAAGTGGCGGACGGCGAGGTAGACGGCGAGGAGTTCCCTATCGAAGGTGCTGTATCTTGTTTCGGCGGGTTTCAATTTCTTGCTGAAGAATGCCAGCGGTCGAAGAGAACCATCTAAGAGTTGTTCCAGCACAGCCCCACAGGCGACGTTGCTGGCGTCGGTCATCAGTCGCAGGGGCGCGTTGTCGTCGAAATAAGCCAGGGTGGTGGCTTTTGCGAGGGCATCCTTCGTCCGGGTGAATGCCTGTTGTTGGGAAAACCCCGCTCAAGTTTTTTTTTTTTCCCCTTTCAGGACATCGTCGAGGGGTGTTAGGGTCTGTGCGACGTTGGGGATGAAGCGCCTGTAGTAATTGACCATCCCAGGAACTCCTGAAGTTGGCGGGTGGTTGTAGGTATCGGGAACCTTTTGATGGCGTCAACCTTGGCTGTCATGGGTTTTACCCTGCACGAGGATACGCGGTGACCAAGAAAGTCCACTCCTTCCACGCCGAACGTGCACTTGTCGAAACGTACGACCAGGCCGTTCTCCTGTAGGCGTTTGAGGACGGTGCGGACGTGCCTCCGGTGTTCCTCCTTGGTTTTCGAGAATATCAGGATGTCGTCGACGTAGCAGATGCAGAATGGTAGGTCGCTCAGAATGCTATCCATTAGTCGTTGGAAGGTCGCCCCGGCATTGCGTAGACCGAAGGTTGAGTATGCGAAGGTATAGGATCCGAACGGCGTCACAATGGCAGTTTTCGGAATGTCCTCTGGAAATACGGGGACCTGGAAGTAAGACTTGAGAAGGTCCATCTTGGTGAAGTATTTCATGCCGTGCAACGCATTCGTTAGGTCTTGCATGTTGGGCAGAGGGTAGTGATTGGGTGTCGTGATGAGGTTTAGGCGCCTGTAGTCGCCGTAAGGTCTCCAGGACCCGTCAGGCTTTTTTACCATGTGTAGGGGAGATGCCCAGGGGCTCGATGCTTTCTTACAAATACCCATGCGTTCCATATCCTCAAAGGCGCGTTTGGCATCCTTCAGTTTCTGGGGCGGGAGGCAGCGGAATTGGCGTGAGTAGGAGGACCTGTCGTCGTGATGTGGTGGTAGATCTCGTGCTTGGAGGGGGAACCTGGCAAGTGTCGGAGCTCGGGCTTGAAAACGTCAGGAAATTCTTGTAGGAGGTCAGCGTAGGGGTGCGTCATTACGGAGGATACGGACATTGTTGCAGGGCCGTCTTCTAGGGCGCGGGACTGGCAGGTTCCAGTGTTGATGAGACGTTTGTTAGCGACGTCGACAAGAAGTCCGTGGTGAGCGAGGAAATCCGTACCGAGGAGGGGGCGATTGACGTCAGCGATAGCGAAGGGCCAAGAATACAAACGGCCCATGATAGATATTTTCTGGGTCCTGGTCCCATAACACCATATGGGAGATCCGTTGGCGACGACGAGTGAGAGCGCGTTTTTGTTGGGACCACGGTCTAGGTTGGACTGGGACAGTGGGAAAGTTGACTGCATTGTGCCGGTGTCTACCATGAGTCTACAGTTGGAAAAGGTATCGAGGATATAGAAACCATTCTTGTTTTGGTTTCCTGCGGCTGCGATGGTGGTAAGGGGATTCTTCTGGCGTCGTCTTCTAAGGAAACTGCATGGTGCCCAACATTTCTTGGCATCGTTGCCGAACTGTTGGTGGTCCAACATTTCTTGGCATCGTTGCCGAACTGTTGGTGGTAGAAGCACCATGCTGGGTTAGTCCTAGGGTTCGGTCGTGTCGGTTGCGGCAGTTTCTTTCTTGCTAGAGCGTTGATCTCGTCGTCCTTAGGGGCCGTTGCTGAGGAGTCTACGGAAGAGCAGCTGCTGAAGGCGGAGAACGAAGACGATACTGATGATGCTCCGAGGCGAGATGCTTTGGAGGCCTCGTGGAGCTTCTGAGCCTTCGACAGGAGTTCATTCATCAGAAGCGTGTCAACGTCTGTCAATTGGGCCCTTACGTCCTGTGGTAGGCGTCGAAGGAAGATCTCGAGAGATAGGCTAATTTCACGCCGTCGGCCGTTGCTGTCTGTTTCGGGGAGCATAAGCAGGCCGGTTAACTCGTCCCATGCCTCGACAGGAGAGGTGTCACCCGTGGGGTTGCTGGCGAGGTCCAGGACTTTCTGTGCCCTTGCTGAAACGGAGAGGGAGTAGATACCGACGAGTTTCGTTCTCAGGTCGTCGTATGAAACTTGGCCGGCCTGGGCGTCGAGCCATGGGGAAATTTTGTCGAATACCTCTTCCGGGATGGAGGTGAGAACAATGTCGGCCTTGGCGCAGAAGTCGCTGAGTCTAGCGACTCGGAAGAGTACGTCTGCTCTCAGGAACCAGGAAGCGGTTTCGTGTTGAGAAAAGGGCGGCAGTTTGACTTTGGGCGTGGAGGCGAGGCCGCTGGGCGCGATGGGTGTGTTGCTTCCGGCATTGTGGTCAGACGACGAGTCGGCGAGTTAATATGTCTGTTAAGCTCATCCTACTGCCTTACATGCACCGAGGTGTGAGAGAACCAAAGGCTGAAGCTCACGCCTAAGGTAACGGAGTAAAGAGAAGGTAGCATGGCAGCAATAAGTCTGTTAATGGCAACGCCAAAACCGCTGATGCTACTTCAACTCCGGGGTCACCAGTTGTAAGGACAGTGAGGCAAGCGTCACCAACATCAACTGATAGTTTATTCAATCATGCGTGGGAATATAATACAGGGTGCGGAAGGAAAGGTAGCATGGCATAGGCGCCAATTCAGCTTGAACTTCCCGCCAAAATATACGTTTTTTCTCACATGAACAAATACACGAATTGCAAGTAAACAGAAACATGTAATGAAATAATACATAGGTCAAATTGTAGCTCTGAGGGAGCGGAATACATATATATAGGAAGCCACCGTGTGGCGAAAAGAGAATTTAAATAAATAGACAATTAATTGAATTTCTGGACGACGGAGGGAGCTGTGTCCTTACAAAATAACCGAATTTCTGGACGACGGAGGGAGCTGTGTCCTTACAAAATAACTAAATTTTTTACTAGGTGCATCTCAATGGCCACAACCTCGGTTAGGAAAATTTGCCATTCGACTCAAGCTAAAATAATTAATCAATTGTTGAAGTTCTGCAATGTTCTCAAAACCTCTTGCAAAATTTTTGTTATCGTTAAATCTTGCCACATAAAAACATTAAAACAGAATATATTATTTAAAAGGAGATACCGTAGATACTATAAACCTCAATTATTCTTTAATTTGTCAATCGTATTAAAAGGGATTTTAAACGGATTCTGAGCAAGGCGAAAAATCTATTTTTGGGCGAGATAGCCATGTCGTCCTGATGGATGGTTCCTTTGGGTAGCTTTTTAAGGGACATTTGCTACAGTGATACTCCCAGAGAATTAACCATAGGTCTCCAGAATACTAACTCCTGGCACGAGTATCCTTAATATATCTTTAAGGATATCGCATATCAGGGGCCGTATTTCTTGATACGACACATAGCAATCTTCACCCCAAATAGATTTAACTCTGAGGGGGAAGAGTGGCGAATGAAAGGGGGAAAAGTGGCGAATGAAAGGGGATCTGTTATCAAGGTACCCGGTGGACCCCCTCCCTGTACTGCTACGTTTCATCATTCCTTGTTGCATTTAAGCAGGAATAGCCGCAGATAAGAGTAGTTTTGGGTGGGGTCATTTTAAAAAAGAGAGGTGGGTCCATCATGACCACATGGCTATCTCAGCCAAAAATAGATTTTTCGCTTTGCTCAAAATCCGTTTTTTGGGCTCTGCCATGTCGTCCTGATGGAAGCTTACCAGAGAATTAACCTGAAAGTACTATATCTGTGGGTTTGTATAAGTGTCATTACTTTGAATGAGTTCCTTATATGGTCTCCTAGACCTTTATATATGACATTACCATTGTCTGTCATATCCACTAAGCTTGGAACTAGCTTAGGGCTTCCTGCCCCTTGCAGGAAAAGTATCAACTTCAACAATAAGGATTCAAAGTTTGTATCTCCATAGGGACGGACGGTAATTCTTAGAGATTACCCTTCTCATACCTAGGAAATCTGTACTCTGATTTCAAGTTGGGCCCTTCTAGGGTTTAATTAAAACTCTAGTATGCCTTATTCGTCTGTAACTGAGATAGCAGCAATAAGACGCAAATACGTTTAGTATTTTACCTTGCAACTAAATTATCAAATGTAGTTACAATCAGGTATGAATCTGATCCGGCATTGAAAACTCATCTGGGTCCATATTTTCTCTTGTCAAAATAATATGTAATTTCATCGAAATGATGCCACTCAACGGAGATGTGAAACCAAATCTGACTTATTTGTACAGATTTTGAAAATGCACAAACACCGTGACGCAACGTTCACTCGGCACTGGTGTTATCGGTCAGATATGCACCAATATGGAACAGTGTGTTAATCATCGTTGTGATTTGGACCCGAGGGTAAATGTACCCATGCACCTGATGCACTGGTAAGTCCCAAAGCAGTTCACTGTTCATCGCAGCGCTAGACGACGGGCTTTATAACACAACCGCCGCCACCACAACATGCTTTATTTCATGTACTTGCTTCGTATGGAGCCTGTAAAAGATCTGGTTAATCTCCACCTAATGTATGAGTGGAATCTACCAAAGCCCGTGTATGAAGAAGTTCCGTGAAGAATCAAATTTTCTTTGGATTTTCTTTGGATCATGACATGCGGGTGAGCTGTCAGGATCCGCTCTGCAAATAAGTAGGTGAGCATTGCTCTCGGTTATCTTAGGGATAGATTTTGATCCTGAGGTTTCGCCTCGGAAGAGCTGTCCTTCCTTGACGTCTGAAGTGAGCTGTAAGCTGTATGTATGTATGTATATGTATATGTACAGTATATGTATAAGTATATATATATATATATATATATATATATATATATATATATATATATATATATATATAATATTATATATATATATATATATATATATATATATATATATATATATATATATATATATATATATATATATATACATATATATATATATATATATATATATATATATATATATATATATATATATATATATATATATATATATATATATATTGTATATATATATATTGTCATATATATATATGTATATATATTATATATATATATATATATATATATATATATATATATATATATATATATATATATATATATATATATATATATATATATATATATATATTATATATATATATATATATATATATATATATATATATATATATATATATATATATATATATATATATATATATATATATATATATATATATATATATATATATATATATATATATATATATATATATATATATATATATATATATATATATATATATATATATATATTATATAATATATATAATATATATATATATATATATATAATATATATGTATAATATATATATTTTTGGGCTCAAACCATGACGTCCTGATGGAAGATTCCTTCAGTAGCTTCCTTGGGTATATTTAACTACAGTGGATATTCCCAGAGAATTAAACTAAAGGTTATCACAGAATTCTAACTTCTGGTGCGAGTACCCTAAAGGTTTCCCTCTAGGATATCGTATATCAACAGGGGACGCATGTATTAACACGCCACATAGGTATCTGCACCCCATATAGAGTTAACACTTCGATATGGAAAGGTGGTTGAGTAACTGGGGAGCCGTTCCACAGTTACACTCATCCGTGGCTGCTTTTGGTACTCTAAGAGACGTAAACAAGCGGGCGCCATTGCTAAATGACGTCACGTCCGTCCTCATCCTTTTGCCTGTAGCTTCTTTGCTTAGTCGGATTTTTCCAAGTGCTTACTTTATCAGCTTACATCGCCGTTATGTCGCTACCTTCAGCCTCGCCTTCTTCTGGAAAGTTGAGTACCAGGTCTCAGTATTGTTTAAATAAGCTCTAGCCGTAAAGTAACTTCTACTTTTCGTAAAATATTGCGTTTTGTGGCAAAGCTGTGCCGATACCGGACGCGCCATTTTATGGCACCGCTGTTCAAGTTGCATGCTTTATTTAGTTAGCCAGAACATCCCCCTCCGGTTCTTTAACTAATTAATATTATTAGTTATTTAGTCTTCATAGCTAGGAAATCTTTATATCGTGTTTTAGCGCTCATCAGACTCGGTCGCTATTCGACCCCATACTAGATCGCTAGCTTAGCCCCTAGGCTGGACAGCCTAGTGCTTATTTTCATGCATGATATATACCAGTGTTCCTAGGTTAAGTTATGAAGATTGTGGCATTATTAAACATACTATTTACTGTGATTAAGTGTTTTCGCCTTCGGGGACCATGTAAGGGACAGTGTTGATTGTGTATCATCCCCTCCTAACCTAATGTAGGAACCCTTATATGCTCCCTAATCCCCCTGCCTGCGGGCATTCCCTCTGGGTAGTCTTGCTTTCTCTTCTATATAGGGGAATCTTGTCTACAACCAGAGTTTTTATCGCTTCTCTGCCTCCTCTGAGGGAATGACCCTCCCTTAGGGTCGTGCCTGAGAGATTAGGAAAGGCTCTGCCCTTCGTCAGTTGCACCTGGTTGGGTTACTCCTTCCTCCCTGTAACTAGCGATGTGTCTTTCAAGCTTTCCTAGCCTAGGAGTTAGTCCTCCTACTCTAGGTTAAGCTCTGGGGATTGACTCTGCCTTATTATAGTTTGAGACGGTACATTAGTACCGTTCTCATTCTGGGCTACCTATCCTAGGTTAGGGAGCGTTCTCCCTTACCTTGGTGGCCGTTCTCATGCAGTCTCCTCTTTGGAAAGACCTATTCTTCTCCCTCCCCACCTATCCCTTTGGTGTAGGCTTGCCTACACACATCTGTCCTTGAGTCCTACAACTCCTCCCTTGGGTGGAGTGGTAGGGCTACCTTGTTCTCCTGCTGAGCTGGCCGCTCTGGTACGCATACCCTTCATAGCGTTCTATGGGGGTGGTTGCCGGCGGGGGATTCCCCCTTCTTTGAGTGCCCTCTAACCCTCCCTTGGGTTACCCCAGGCAGCCGGCCAACTGCCGGCTCCCTGCCGCCGGATGTTAGGAGTATCCACTCGCATCATGAGTGCACTCTCTCCAGAGGGATGCCGGGGGGGGTATGGGAACTTACCCCTTCCATCCCTCCTTACCTTTCTCTCCTCCTATCCTGGTGCCGGTCCCTTGCCGTCTCTACTGCCAGCGATAACCGCCACTACCTCAGGTGACATTCTTTCATAAGATACCTTCCCCCCTCTAAGACGTCAGCCTTCTGTGTGCCGGAGGCTGCCGCCTTCCGTTGGCTTACCGCCGGCGTCCCACCCTTCGTTTTACCTAGTAACAGCCAGCCGACTTCCGGAGTCGGCCACCCACATGCCGGCATTGATTGCCGGCAATCTAGGTATACGACAATATACATATATATCTTCTGAATTGATCCAGGGCTCACCATGCCGTCAGCCTTCGGCTGCCGGAGCTGCCGCCCCCTGCCGACGACCCGCCGCTCTGCCGGCGGTCGCCACGATGGTATTATCCTTTTAGATACTCAGTGTGTCTGTCTTGATGTGCCTTCCACCCTGCAGGACTGGCCTCCGGTGTGCCGTCGGTCTGCCGGACCCTCATGAGACGTTAAGGGACATGCACCCCTTCCATGACTGCCGGCAACATGCCAGATGGCTTGGCCACTTGCATATAGGTATTGTCTAACCATCCAAGATTGTGGCTATGCTATTTGTTTGTACATTACAATATTCCAGCATACTCTGTGTGTCTTAGTGCAGTCGATTGCCGGAACCTACATTTAATAAGGGGTTTATCCTATACCCCTTCTCCCCCAGGGATCTGAGTGGTCTCAGACCCTACTACACTCTGCGGGCAATTTCTGTTAGAAGCCTAGCTTGGCTCATCCATATGGATTTCCCTCATTATGACCTTCGGACACAAAAGAAATTGTCTACAAATAAGGTTACGGTAACCGACTGGGCGGGATTCACAAGTGTGTGTCTACCTACTTCCTTTCCTGCTCATTAATCTGAAGCATTAAAAGGCTTTATGATTAAATTAATTTTAAATTTAGATTAAGATATCTTAATTTTAGAGTAATGTAAGTCATTCTTATGCCTTCCATGTACTCATGATCACTTTCTTTTACAGGAGTATATGAAGTGTGAGAGCAACTTCTGCGGGGTGAAGCGCCCGGACTTCTACGGGCACAAGGCGTGCCGGACCCACGCCCCCTGCGCCGCCAAGAAAGGCGACTTGAAGTATTGGGACCCGCAGAATTGTACAGTCTGCAAGAGTCTTCTGGTTGAGGCATTCGACGATCCTCCGTCTGCGGAGGCAAGGGACAACGCTAGAGAGAAGCTACGCAAATGGGTGCGTGGCTTCCAGAAGAACGCCACCAGACCGTATCTTCCCAACGAAGACTTGAGGGCCTTGCTTTTCCCAAAAGCATCAAAAGACTCAGTGGTCCCCCGTGATCAGATTCCCACTGTCCAGATCGTGTTGGAACCTGACGTTGTCTCAGTCCATGCGCGAGTACCATCTTGATTCCGACAGCGTGGAACTTATGTCGGAAGTGTCGGAAGAAACGGAGAAGAACCTCATGGGCGAGGAACTCGACTATGAGGAAGATCAGGTGCAATACCCTGATTCGGAGACCGAGGTCGCTCCTGCTCCCCCAGCAACTCCTGCACCGTCCGAGGAACCTGTTCCTTCGACTTCTGCCACCCCGGACCCTCTTCCATCGGCCACTCGAGAGGTCTTCAAGATGCTTGAAGCCCTCATGGATAAGAAACTATGAGAAACTCAGGAGCAATTCCGGACGACTCTCGTCAGCTTCAAGCAACCAAAAAGGATTTCGGTTAAGGACCTCCCCACCTGCTCGGAAGCTAACCAATGGAGATATGCTGAGCATATGCCAATTACAACTGGCAAGATTTACATTAGTGAGAGGGTTGGCTCTATCTTGCTGGAAGAAGTGGAGTTCTTCCCAAATTTTGAGGCTTATCCGGACTGTTATGTCCGGCTCAGGTCCTAACCAGCCTCAAAGGAGGAGACCGAACCGAAGGAAGTTATCGTGTTCGATCTCGCGAAGGCCCAAGCTATGTTAGCCCAGGCGGTGAAGAGTAAGGGTTTCACCAACTCCAAGATGCCAGCACTTAGTAAGAAGCATCCAACCTTCGTTGCGCCAAATGCTGCGACCTTCCCCTTCATCGAAAGGGCATTCACAGCGGTCTTAAAGGCAGTGGAGGAAGGGAAACCTTGCCCTGCACTGGAGGAGTGCAGACCCTTCTCCATCACTTTTCCCCCCGATGATAGGCACTGGAAAGACATCCAGTCAACCTTCACGGTAGGGAAACTAGAGCCTGACGTAGCCGGTCGTCAATTTAATGAGGACCTCCCAAGGCTAAACGATCACCTCCTTCGTAGGGAACAGGATACGAAGGAGAGACTTACCGCGTCGCTGTCCCACCAGGTACAGCTTGAACTTATGGCCGGGGATACTAGAGTCCCGGACTTTTATATGGTCCTAGCCAAATCGCACTTGGCAACTGTAACCAAGGACCTATATAGCTTCACTAGGGCCCGCAGAGCCTGTCGTGAATTAGTGTTTGCTAACGCGACAGTGAAACACGAACCCCGGAGGCTGATTTCCTCCAATATCTGGGGCAAGTATCTCTTTCCATCTTCCTTGGTGAAAGAGATTGTAGACAAAGCCGCCACGGAGAATAGGAACCTTCTCCTTAAGTGGGGCATGTCACGAAAGAGGAAGTCCTCTCAGGATGATGGCTCTCAGCCTAAGAGGAAGACTTCAAAGCCGAAACCCCAGCAACGTCAACAGAGACGGCAGTTTCCGGGTCCCGCTACTCCCCAAGTGGCTACGCAGCCACAACAGACCTTTCAGTTGGTCCCCCAACCGGTGGTGTCACAGTCGCCGGTCTTCACCCCTGCGTATGAGCAACACTCAACTACCTTTCGTCCCAGAGGTAGGGGCTCAAGTAGAGGCTCCGGCAGAGATTCTTCTCGCCGTCCCTCCAGAGGCAGAGGAGGAAGGGGAGGAAGGGGAGCTAGCGGCCGAGGTGGCAAACCCTTGGGACACCAGAAGCAATGATGTGCTTCCGGTGGGAGGAAGACTCCGCCAATTCCAGGATCGTTGGATCTTCGATCCCTGGGCTCACAGCATCGTCAAGAAGGGACTAGGCTGGAGCTGGACTCAACCACCCCCAGCCTTCCAGCAATTCTTCCAACAGTCAACCCCCCTCCTGGAAGAATACGTCCTAGAACTCTTGAACAAGAAGGTGATCAGGAGGGTAAAGTCAACCAGGTTCCAAGGGAGACTATTTTGCATTCCCAAGAAGGACTCCGACAAACTCAGAGTCATTCTAGACTTATCCCCACTCAACAAGTTCATTGCGAACAACAAATTCAAGATGCTGACTCTGCAACAAATAAGGACCCTTCTGCCTCAAAGGGCCTACACGGTCTTCATAGACCTGGCGGATGCCTACTGGCACATTCCAATGATTCATTACGCTTCCTCCTACGTAGGATTTCGACTCCAAAGGAAAAGTTACGCCTTCAGGGCCATGACCTTCGGGCTCCACGGATCTTCACCAAGCTGGCAGACGCAATCGTCCAACCCAACCGCTCCGTCTTCAGGGCGTCCAAGTGATGGCCTACCTAGACGACTGGTTAGTCTGGGCGACATCGCCCAAAGATTGTGTAAGAGCCTGCAACAAAGTCACCCAGTTCCTAGAGCATCTGGGATTCAAGATAAACACCGAGAAATCTCTCATCTCTCCAGCTCAGAAGTTCCAATGGTTGGGAATCCATTGGGATCTTCAGTCACACGGCCTTTCCATCCCACAGAAGAAAAGGAAGGAAATAGCAGGGTCTGTCAGAAGGCTTCTAAAATCCAAACGGATCTCAAGACGTCAGCAGGAACAAGTTCTCGGCTCTCTACAGTTCATCTCTGTGACAAACCCAGTGCTTCGCGCACAGCTAAAGGATGCCGCGGAAGTCTGGAGACGTTTCGCATCCATCGCTCGAAGAGACCTCAAGAGACGGCTTCCAAACAGACTCCGCTTACTCTTAAAGCCGTGGTCGGAAGCAAAGGCCCTGAAAAGGTCCATTCCTCTTAAACAGCCGCCTCCATCGATCAACATCCACACGGACGCTTCACTGGAGGGTTGGGGAGGTCACTCCCACCAACGACAGGTTCAAGGAACATGGTCTCCCCTATTCAAAACGTTTCACATCAACATCTTGGAGGCCATGGCGGTTCTTCTCACCCTGAAGAAACTCTCCCCGCCTCCCTCGATCCACATTCGTCTGACTCTGGACAACTCGGTGGTAGTCAGATGTCTCAATCGTCAGGGCTCGAGATCGCCCTAGATAAATCAGGTACTTCTTCCGATCTTTCGTTTGGCAGAAAATTAGAAATGGCACCTGTCTGCAGTACACCTACAAGGATTCCGCAACGTGACGGCGGACGCTCTATCGAGGACAAGTCCAATAGAGTCGGAATGGTCTCTAGACGCAAGGTCATTCTCCTTCATCTCTCACCAAGTCCCAGAACTTCAGATCGATCTCTTCGCGACGAGCGACAACAATCAACTTCCTCGATATGTGGCCCCATACGAGGACCCCAAGGCAGAAGCAGTGGATGCTATGTCACTGGATTGGAACAGATGGTCCAGGATATACCTGTTCCCTCCTCCCAACCTTCTGCTGAAAGTCCTCTCCAAACTGAGAACCTTCAAAGGGACAGCGGCCCTAGTGGCTCCCAAGTGGCCTCGGAGCAATTGGTACTCTCTGGTCCTGGAGCTGCAGCCCACGCTGATACCCCTACCGGGCCCAGTTCTCTCTCAACAAGTACAGAAGTCGACTGTCTTCGCTTCATCATTTAAAGTCTGGGACCTTCATCTCATGATTTTCTCTCCTTAGCCGCAAAGAAAAGGTTTGGAATCTCGAAGAAAAGCTTAGACTTCCTAGAGGAAAACAAGACTGAATCTACAAGACGGCAATACGAATCTTCCTGGAGAAAGTGGGTCTCTTTCGTCAAGGCAAAAAATCCTGCGGAAATCACCATTGATTTTTGTATGTCCTTCATTCACCTTCATGGACAAGGCTTAGCGGCCAACACGATTTCCACCTGCAAATCGGCTTTGACTAGACCACTCCTGTACGCCTTCCAGATTGATTTGTCCAGTGATATCTTCAATAAATTACCAAAGGTATGCACTAGACTATGCACAGCACCTCCGCCAAAACCTATCTCCTGGTCCCTGGACAAGGTGCTCCATTTTGCCTCTAACCTGGACAACGATTCGTGCCCTCTAAAAGACTTGACTCAAAAAGTTATCTTCCTTTTTGCTCTCGCC
>NC_090751.1:3408649-3413493 GCF_036898095.1 Palaemon carinicauda
AGAACCTGAATGATCATGTCTCCGTTTTGCTCAGTAACATTATCTGTCTCTCGAACAGGTCATGTCCTGTTGCCTTGAGGTTTTGTATATAAAGAAGAGTGTTCCTTAATAAATAACTCAGTCGTTTCCTATCTGCCTTTGAGTTCACAACTCCTCTCTCGGCCCGTCACATTGGTGACCCCGGAAGTCGACTCTCTCCCACTGCCTTCCACCCCCACCTCCCTCGCCCCTCCATCGTTGGTAATATGACGGAGGCTGACTCTACCCCGGCAGTTGGCACTGCGGCCGCTCCATTGAAACTTTCACCGTTCGCTAGCGGAGAAGCGTTCGCTTGGCTTCAACGCGCTGAAGTCCACTTTCGTATCAGGGGCGTGACTCGCTCAACCACCAAAGCGGATTATGTTCTCGCGGCGATACCCGAGGACACCTTCCCAGAAATATCCGACTGGCTTTGTGAAGAAGGAGACACCCCAATAGCGTATGACGACCTCAAATCATACCTTCTGCAGCAGTACTTGCAGTCGCCAGCCGCCCGTATAGCAAAGCTTTTTCAGCTCTTGCAACAACCGTTGAGGGACCAAAGGGCTTCGCTTGCCCTCAGGGAAATGACCAGTATCGCTCGCCTTCAACCTGCCGCAGACGGCTCTCCTCGTGAGGTGAACCTACTCCGTGCCCTTTGGATACGCCGTTTACCTGAACCTGTGCGCACTGCCATACCCGATGTCGATAGTTTACCCATAAAGGACTTGATGACCAAAGCCGACCCCCTTATGGACAGCCAATTCAAGACCTCCATCAACGCCTCCACCCCTGACAACGAGGATGCCTATTCAACGTCAACCGAAGCTGACATGAATGCCGTAGGACATACACGCCTACCCCGTGACGTGCCGAAGCAGCGACAAAGCCGCCCACCACCCACCAATCGCTCGCGCCCCAACGAACGACTTCTACAGCCACTTACTACCTCCCATCCTCTGCAGTTTTGCTACTACCACTTCAGATTCGGGGCAACCGCGAAGAAATGTGCCAAAGATTGTCAGTGGCCAAAAAACGTGTAAGTAGGCCATCGCTTGTGGCGGTGGCCTCCCATGTTTCTAATCTTTTCTTTTTACAGGATGCAGGAACGGGCGTGTGATTTTTGGTAGACACGGGTGCTTGTCGTTCTCTTTTGCCAAGGAAACTCTTCAAGGCACAACGTAGTCTGTCTACATCTGCCGACGTCCGCTTGGTAGCTGCCAATGGATCTGCGATACCCACCTACGGTTACGAGAACCTCACATTATCGTTCGGAAACGGTAAATTCAATTGGAAGTTTCTCGTTGCTGACGTCACAATGCCAATCCTCGGTGCGGATTTCCTCTCTCATTTCCACCTTCTGGTCGATGTCGCCCACCGACGATTGGTCAACGCAGACTCGTACTTGTCGACACCTCTTCAACCCGCCCCTCTAACCTCGCTCTCCACATCAGCGCACCCACGGATGCCTACGCCCACCTCCTCATGTCGTACCCGGAAGTTTTCCGTCCAGAACTTCGCCAAACGCCCCCGGTTCCTGCCAACCACGGTATTTATCACCATATCAAGACGACGGGACCCCCAGTCTTCGCAAAATTCAGACGTCTGGCATCGGAACGATTGGCAGCCGCCAAACAGACGTTCGCCGAAATGGAGGAAATGGGCCTCCAGCCCATGGTCGTCACCCTTACACATCGTTCTGAAGAAAGACGGCTCCCTCCGTCCGTGCGGGGATTACAGGTGCCTGAACATGCAAACAGAACCGGATCACTACCCCCCTCCCAAACATTGCCGATGTAACCTCTTACCTGCACAAAGCGAAGGTTTTCTCTACGCTCGACCTCCTGAAGGGGTATTATCAGGTACCTATGAACCCAGAAGACATCCCCAAGACCACCATCACCACTCCGTTTGGCACATACACCTTCAATTACTCCTGTTTTGGCCTTCGTAATGCTGGGGCAAACGTTTCAACGTCTCATGGATGGCATCTTAGGGGACCTCCCTTTCTGTGTATGTTATGTGGACGACATACTTGTGTTCTCCTCCTCAAAAGATGAACACCTCCGTCACCTGCGCATCGTGCTTGACCGCCTGCAACAAAACGGCCTTGTAGTCCGGTACGACAAGTGTACCTTTGGCGCCAACGAAGTGTCGTTCTTAGGGCACCGTATCACTCCTGAAGGAGTCCATCCCCTCCCTGAGAAGGTAGCAGCTGTTCAGAACTTCCCCGCGCCCTCGACCGTCAAAGCTCTGCAGGAATTCTTGGGCATGATCAACTATTATCACCGTTTTCTGCCAGCCATTGCCGCCACTCTTGCTCCCCTCTACGCCTCCCTCAAGGGCAAGCCAAAGGACCTGAAGTGGGGTCCCCTTCAAGAAGCAGCCTTCTGCAATGCAAAGAAGGCCCTATCAACTGCTGCGGCTCTCACTTTTCCTATCCCACACGCCCCTCTCCTTCTCTCCACCGATGCCAGCGACATCGCTATTGGTGCAGTACTCGAGCAGGTGGTCAAAGGCTCACCCGCCCATTGGCCTTCTTCAGCAGAAAACTGTCCAAGGCAGAATCGGGTTATTCTACCTTCGATCGAGAATTGCTGGCGGTGCACTTGGGTGTCCGTCACTTTCGCCATTTCTTAGAAGGTACGCCCTTCGTCATTCGTACAGACCACATGCCTTTGGTGCACGCCTTCACTAGACAGTCTGACGCCTGGTCCGCCCGTCAACGCCGACATCTCTCCGCCGTGGCTGAATACAATTGCACCCTCCAATACGTCCCTGGGAAAATGAATCCCGTTGCCGATGACCTGTCAAGAAACACGTTGGCTGCCGTTCAACTAGGATTGGATTACAACGCCCTGGCTGAAGCCCAACGACAGGATCCAGAGTATCAAGCTTGTAGGACATCCTGCACGTCCCTCCGTTGGGAGGATTTTCCCCTCGAAAACTCCAACACCACCCTCCTCTGTGACGTCAGTACTGGTAGACCGCGACCTTGGATTCCTGCTCCCATGCGCCGACAGGTGTTTGATTTCATCCACGGCCTTTCACATCCCTCGTGCCATTCTACTGCACAGCTGCTGAAGGCAAAGTTCATTTGGCACGATATTTCTAAGAATGCTAAGGATTGGGTCCGTGCGTGTACTTCTTGCCAAACTTCCAAAGTACATCGACACACGGATTCAGGAGTGGGCACCTTTCCTCAACCTCGGCGTCGTTTCGCACACATTCACGTCGACGTTGTAGGCCCCCTACCCACATCACAAGGACATCGTTACCTGTTTACAGTCATCGACCGCTCCACTCGTTGGCCTGAAGCCATTCCCATGGAAACTGCAACGTCCGCCTCATGTACATCTGCCTTACTCTCTGGATGGATTTCAAGATTCGGTATCCCTGAGCATATTACTTCTGACAGGGGAACAACTTTCACCTCTCAATTATGGACGTCATTAGCGAATCTCCTGGGCATCACCCTACATCAGACAACGGCCTACAACCCCGCTGCCAATGGAATGGTTGAACGTTTTCATCGCACCCTCAAAGCAGCTTTGATGTCCCGCTGCAAGGATTGCAACTGGTTTACTCAGCTTCCCTGGGTCCTCCATGGACTAAGGACCACTCCTAAAGACGCCCTCGATGTCTCGGCAGCCGAAATGGTGTATGGCGACCCGTTGGTCGTCACTGCCGAATTTTTTCCTTCTACGACCTCCTCCGACGATCTCCAGCGCATACGTCACGTCGTGGGAAAATTTACTCCGTGCCGCCAGACTTACAAGCCCCCAGCGAAGCATCACATACCAACGGACTTACACTCTGCAACGCACGTCTTCCTGTGCAACGACACCAGCAAGCCACCACTAACGCCCCCTTACACGGGCCCTTTCCTTGTGATCCGACGCAGTCCGAAAGCATTCCTCCTAAACATTCGGGGCAAAGAAGACTGGGTCTCCATTGATCGTCTAAAACCTGCTTATCTTCTGCCAGATGACCCGCCTACAGTTCGCCTCTCTAGATCAGGGCGCCCTATTTAACATGTACAGTATGTCATTTTTAGGGGGGGAGCCATGTACCAACCGTGTGTCACACAATTGTACATAATTATTTTGTATATATTATGCTTGTATCTGCGCTCTTCCCTCGCACTAAAAAGAACCTGAATGATCATGTCTCCGTTTTGCTCAGTAACATTATCTGTCTCTCGAACAGGTCATGTCCTGTTGCCTTGAGGTTTTGTATATAAAGAAGAGTGTTCCTTAATAAATAACTCGGTCGTTTCCAATCTGCCTTTGAGTTCACAACTCCTCTCTCGGCCCGTCACAAATTAAAACAACTATAGAACAATTGAACACACCCTTTTCCTCTCATATATAAACCGTCACTCTCCACTGTATTCCTCATTTTTACTTTACATCCTGAAGAGGGTCGATGTTCATTGACCGAAATATAGTGTGATTTATTTATATTTCCTGTGTTTCTTTTATGGACCTTTTTGAAAAAACATGTTAAACTGTTTGATTACAGTTATAAGTAAGACATGTATATATATCTTGAAAAGGTTCCACAATGATGTAAGACGTGTTTGAAAAATTGGTGTATATTTGTAGATATTACAAAATACGTTTAGAGCTTTCGTCCATCATCTGTGGACTTGGTCACTAAAATGTTTATAAAATTACAAGTCAGGTACTGATATAAGAAAAAACAGAAATACATAAACAATTCACAAGTCTACAGATGATGGATGAAAGCTCTAAACGTATTTTGTAATATCTACAAATATACACCAATTTTTCAAACACGTCTTACATCATTGTGGAACCTTT
>NC_090751.1:3413993-3471493 GCF_036898095.1 Palaemon carinicauda
GCTTTGTTGTCGGAAATTTGTGGCAAAGTAGTTTTCCAGTGCTCTTGTATGCAGAGCTAATGGGAATGCGTTAACGACCTTTTTTTTATTGTTATTTTATATGCTATTGTAGGAATTCAATTTCTCTATCATGGAAAGTCAGTGGCAGGGGGTTTTTGCCATTTGCAGACTCATTCTTGTCATATGGGAAGGATTACTAACCACTAGTGGAAACCTTTGCGAGTTAGGTTAGGTATATAGTGTCGTCCGCGGGTGTGGACGTGTGTTTTAATGCTCTGTATCGAAACTGGCTTTAAACGGAATCATTGTGTATCTCGTTGTTTATACTATGAAAAATCTCTTTGTGGGTGTTTGCTAGTATTGATATCAGTGAAATATAGTGCTAAAATCAATGGTTTCCTTGTATGTGAGGTCTGTAGTGAAAGGCCTGACCCAGCATTTTTGTGTTGGGGCGGGGCTACTTGAAAATTCATTGAAAAATGACTCGATATGCCCTTCTCT
Source organism: Palaemon carinicauda (assembly GCF_036898095.1). Lineage (NCBI taxonomy): Eukaryota > Metazoa > Arthropoda > Malacostraca > Decapoda > Palaemonidae > Palaemon > Palaemon carinicauda. The sequence continues at coordinate 3,414,495 of NC_090751.1, forward strand.
AGAAAACGAAAAGAAAAACTTAATCCCGTGAATGATTTCGATCTATTTGTGACTGAAATCGACACGGTACTCCAAGGAAAAGAGGAAAATATAATGGCAGCAGCTAATGAAGAATGTGATGGAGGCAATCATGGCATGTGTGGGCACTGTTAGTCCCATGTCGCTGATGGGATACAATGCGATGAATGCCGAAGATGGTACCATGATGAAGAAGCTTGCTCTAATTTAAGGGATGGTACAAGTAATCTTTTACAAAGCAGGAACATCATTTATAAATGTCCAAGATGTGTCGAGACTGCAAATTCCAATGGTTCATGGGCCAGGCAATCATGGGAAGACATGATGAGACTAAGCATCAACATAGAAGAGATGAAGGTAAATGTACAACAACAGATGTCTGGTTTTATGGATATGATAACTGCTCAATACACTGATATGCGTCAAGAAATTTAGCTGAAAGAGAAACTTATGGAATACAAACAAGAGAATGTGACCAAGACCACATATGCAAGCAAGTTGAAATCAAGAAACACTTTGGTTATAAAATCTACGGAGGAAAATACGAAGGCTTCAGAGATCAAGAAAGAAAACTATCATGAAGAAGATAACCACGAATGTCGAACAGGTCAAAACATCTAAACAAGGCCACTTAGTAGTTAATTTTGCGGATAAAGCTGGGTTAGAAAAGGCTAAAAATTACTTAGAAGAGGTCAAGAATGACATTAAGGTAGAAGTAGATAAAAAAGATCTACTTAAACCGAAGATCAAGGTCTGCAATATTGATGAAAATGAAGATGATATAATTGCCAGTATAATGGAGAATGAATGAAAGGTTGAATGATATATGTGAAAATGAAGATGACTTTAAATTGATCAGGAAGTTTAAATCAAGACAAAGCAGTAAATTACATGTCATTATAAAGTCTAGTCCAACTATCAGGAAAGTCTTCCGTAAAAGGGATGATAGAGTATATACCACGCTTGGAGGATGCTGAAAAATTTATGATTCCTATAATGTATTTCAGTGTTATTAATGCCAGGAATTTGGTCATACTGCCAAAAATTGTAGCAAGACTCAGGTATGTGCCAAGTGTAGCCAGGATCATCGAACGACGGATTGTACTGTAAATACGTTAAAGTGTCATAACTGCACAGTGAGGAATTACAATGATACAAATCATAAGACACATGATGATAACTGTAAAGTATACAAGGAGGAGCTTACCAGGATAAAAAATAGAACCGATCATGGAGTCTAGCCCATTGGTTAAGTGTGGTCTGATAACTATTCAATTGGTGGGGAATAAAACCATAAAGATTAGAAATCTTATAAACGAAATGGAATTAGATTTATGCTTATTAACGGAAACTTGGTTGCAGGGAAATGTAAATGATAACTCAAAGATTCAGGAGATGACGCCGTGTACTCACGATTTCTACCACGTACCAAGAAAGGACAAAACTGGGAGGAGGAGTGGGTGTCTGTGATGAAAACCTTCTCTAGGGTTTCTATCATGAATGAAATAGTATTTGAAACATTTGAATATATCTGTTTAAATCTGACAAGAAACAATAAGGTATTGAATATATCATTATATACAGAAGACCACCAGGGAGTAATATGAGGAAATTCATGGAAGAATTTAGTATTCTTGTGGGTGTGGTGGACAATATTAAAAATACATTAATTGGTGGTGACTTTAATTGTTGGGTAGATGATGAAAACGATTATAAGACTAAAGAACTCAAGGAAGTATTTCCATCCATATACCAAGGCACTTCCCCCAATTTTGGGGGGTAGCCGACACCAACAATGAAACAAAACAAAAAGGGGACCTCTACTCTCTATGTTCCTTCAGCCTAATCAGGGACTCAACCGAGTTCAGCTGGTACTGCTAGGGTGCCACAGCCCAACCTCCCACATTTCCACCACAGATGAAGCTTCATAATGCTGACTCCCCTACTGCTGCTACCTCCGCGGTCATCTAAGGCAGTATTTGAGATGTTTAATTTAATAAACAGTGTTTCGGTATCAACATCAGTAGGTGGTCATACACTCGACTTGGTCATATGTGGAAAAGACTCCGGCCTAATAAAAAACCTTGAAGTGGAACCAGACTTTGAGATCTCAAAAACACAAACTCATCACTTTTGATATTAATATAAATTGCACCAGAGTATTGAAAAAATGGATCACATATAGGGAACGGGAAAATTTTGATGCTGAGAATTTTATTGAAGCTAGTGTAGCGCAAATGTCTTGTGAGAACACACAATGTGAACATATGGTAGACAGAGAATGTGTTGGGTGTTATACCAAGAAATACGACAATTTTGGAAAAATGTACGATACCATGTGTCCCATAAAGAACAAACAAATAGTTGTACGCGAAAATGTTAGATGGTATAATAGTGAGCTATTAAAGGCAAAAAGACACAGACGTAAGATGGAAGGTAGATGGAAAAGAGCCAAATCCTCACAAGCCAGAAATCTATATAATAAGGCCAGAAATGACTATAACATCCTGTTAGAAAAAACAAAAAGAAAATTCTACAACGCCGAATGTAAGAAAATCAATAACGTGAAGGACTTTCACAAAAACCTTGATGATTTGATGGGATTAAAGAAAAAATGTGTCTTGCCGGACAATGTTTGTGCAGAGAGATTTGCTATATTCTTCCATGAAAAAATTGATAAAATCTATAGAGGTTTCCCCCAAAATCACTTGGAAGGACAGTCAGCTATGCCAGTGAAGGAGGGAAAGAAGTTAATAAAATTTAAGGAAATAAATATGTGCGACTTATCAAAAGTTATGAGAGAGATGAAGAATACATATTGTGGAAACGACCCTTTCCCAAACAGTTCAATAAGTGAAGCTCCAAACAAGCAAGTTGCATATATTTACCTGAACATAATTAACCTAAGTATATCACAATCCTGTTTTCCTAGCTATGAAAAAACTGCGTTGATCAAACCAATTTACAAAGGAAAGGGTGATGTAAACGAGCTAAATTCATATAGGCCCATTTCAAATTTATTTATCCTACATGTCAAAGCTTATTGAAAAAGTCATAAGTGAGCAATTATGGGCGCATATTGAAGAGTTAGAGGTATTCCCGGAAATTCAATCAGCCTACAGAGCTAATCATTCTACAGAAACTACCTTATGCTCAATAATGAATGATATGATAGGTCTTCTTGATGAGGGAAAGTAAGGAATTTTGATTATGTTAGATCTTAGTGCTGCTTTTGACACTGTTGTGCACGAGTACTTACTTGACGACTTAAAAGCCTATTGGAGTGACTGAGGAAGCACTGAAATTTTTGCGAAGTCACTTAGTGAACAGGAAGACTATTGTAGAAGGTTCTGGAAACCGATCCAATGAGAGAATTCTTATGAAGGGTGTACCACAGGGTAGCGTTCTGGGCCCTATCTTGTTAAACATATATACTATCGAGCTATCATACATCTTGAAAAAACAAAAAGTGGGCTTTAAACTATATGCAGATGATACTCAGTTTTACCTCACAATTTCAACAACACAAGATACAGAGAAGAAAATTGATGAGATAATGACTGAAATAAAAACATGGATGCAGAGGAAAAAGATCAAATTAAATGATGATAAAACAGAATGTATGTTTTTTGGCACAAAGGTGGCTTTGAAGAATTACCAGTTAATTCAAAGTATAAAAATTGGTGATGCTGATGTTGGGATTAAGCCTGTTGTGAAAAATTTGGGTGAACTGATAGATTGTAATTTGTCAATGAGGGACCAAATTGTGAACACAGTGAAAGTGTGTAACTATCACCTGAGAAACATAGCCTTAATTAGAAAATATCTAACAGAGGGCAGTACAAAAATTTCAGTGATGAGTCATGTAATATAAAGGCTTGATTATTGCGATTCTCTGTACTACAAATTGCCCAATACACTACTAAGAAAGCTTCAAAATGTGCAAAACCGGGCGGCTTGACTGATAAAAGGTATTAAACTAAGGGAGAGAATAACTCCTGCATTGATCGATCTACATTGGTTACCTGTTAAGGCTAAAATTGAATTTGAAATTTGCTTGTTGACTCAAAAAGCAATTACAAGTGTTAAGCCTAAATATCTTCGTGATTGCTTGGTCCCCTACCCTGAAGCTACCAGCGCCGCTGTAAGAGTTAGACATGCTGATGACCCACATAGACTATTCGAAATTGGTGTGAATCATGCAATAGGAGGAAGAACGTTCAGTTATGCTGCACCGAGACTCTTTAACGACCTTCCACTCGATGTCAAGAATAGCAATAATGTGGCAGCTTTCAAGAAAAACCTGAAGCCTTATCTTTTTAGCAAGTATTATAATAGTGACCTGAAAACTATTAAGCCTGAATACAAGTGCTAGCGAAATAACTGATAACGATACAGAGAAAAATATTAACTGGAAAGAAATTATTTTTTCACACACTAAGGCCCGCCTGAACAGACCTTTAGTGTCTGATGGAAGGCGAGAAATAAACCCGTAAAAGTAAAAAGTAAAAGTAAAGTAGTATACAACCCTTCTTAGGGTGCACATTTCTACTCAAACTAATTCTATCAGTGTTTATTTTTACTTCATGGGTCCTATTTTTGATAACAGATATTGTGTCTAAAGTGTTGTACTCCAGGCCTGTCAACTTTATTACAATCTTACTTTATTACTTAAAATTTTTCCTTCTTTTTTGGAATTAGCGTATTCTTTTAATTTCCTCTTTCTATTTAAAAAAAAAAAAACAACTAGTAGTATTTAAAATGTATTTTCTTTACGAAACCTAAAGATGACTTTGATTAGAAGTTATTCTTAAAACCTCTATTTTTTTCATACAGTGTTAGACAATTCCTTAACAATTCACCCAGTTCATTGTTTTTATGTCATTAATTTGATTTAGACTATCACTTTCATTGAAGAACGTAAAATTATTTTTGGTCTGAGCTTTGTATCATGCACGATCTTCCAGAACATTTTGTAATAATTAGTAGTGAAGTAAAAGGGAGTTTACTAAAAATCCTATTTTTGGCTAATATTTTATTAGTATTTACACACAATCCTTCAGTATGATGTCCAACCACCATCTGCATCGATGACCTCACGCAGACGGTTGGGTATGGAATCTACAAGATTCATGCAAAGTAGCGGACGTCGACGGACACTCTCCCACAGATCATTGGCTTTAGTTTCTACTGCCTGGCGGGTACGCTGCTCCCCAACGTCCAATTCCCGAACCATCATAGCCCAAAGCTGTTCAATTGGGTTCAAAACGCATCCTTTTGATGGCCACTCCAAAACTTCAATTTCAGGATGATCCTGTAGCCAGTTACTCACTACACAGCTCTTATGGATGGGGCTTTGATCGTGGACCAACTTTATTAAGCCAGGAGCAGGAACTGCCCTTGTCTGAACTGTTGGAAGTAACACTTGCTCCAGGATTTCGACGTACTTTTCTCCTGTGAAGCGGCCATCAATCTTGACAAGTTCGCCAGGACCATGTCCCCACATCCATCCCCAGAATATTACTGCCACTCTGCCACTCATCGCTCGGTGATGGATGTGATTCTCCTGATAGCGTGTGTTAGGTCGCCGCCAACAATGCCTAGCTCGGGCTGCCACTGACTGAAACACCTTCTCATCAGTAAAGATTATATTTCTCCAATAATTTTCGTCATGCGGAGGGAGTTCCAATGCAAACCCAAGGCGACATTCCTTGTGTCCAGGAGTGAGCATTCCCTTGTATGATGGGATATGACAGTGAATCCCTGCTTCATTGAGTCTTCGTCTCACGGTCATGGGATGGCAGTTTAACCTCAGATTTCTAGTATGCTGAACCGACGTCCTCATAGGATGCATTTCACAGGCTGCTACAATCTGGGCATCTGTTCTGGGCGAGGTTGCACGTGGCCTTCCACTTCGAGGCCTTGTTTTCACGGAGCCCTCCTCCTCCCACCGGGCGATCCACTTCCTGACCATTTTGGTGCTTCTCCCAATTCGATGAGCAATGTTCGCCACTGTCAATCCAATTTTCCCGCGATAATTCTTCCTCGTTTAGCAATCACCTCTGTGGAATTTGCGCGTCCCTCGGGCATTGCTGGTATGGTAGAATGATAAATCTATATACACAAATGTATTAAAGATGTCAACTTCTTTATCTCAAATACTGGAGTAAAAGCGTTGTCTATGAAAGGATTTTCAGCTTACAACTTTCCGGAGTTCCTAGTGGTTCTGGTCAATAGCAGCAGAAGGTAATGTGTGTAACAAGACTGGCTGCAGTGTGTCTGAAGTCACCTCCTACGAAAGGTTTACCTATCACCACCCTGGGTAGCTTCATATAATCTGGTGCAGATGGTCATGTTGATTTGGGAAAGTGTCAACTCTATAATATTGTTTGTAGATTAAAAGTGTTCATGATCATGGCATTCTAAATTACATTAACAATACTCACAATTGGACAAGAAAAAATATTAATTTCTAAGCTCGTTTACATTGTCTAAACCTTACACCACCTATTAAACTGCCAAACAACAATCACTGAAAAGATAGTTTGATTTTTACGTAATTTAGGTTGCCACTTTCCCAGTAACATACACTTTCATATTTTGTTCCTGTTTTTATTTCTGTGCTCTTAAAATAATCCTCTGACATTTTTCTATCTTGTTACATAATATAGAAATATTACATTGGTGGACTTAATATTTTTTTATTAGTCCAATTGTGAGTATCGTTAATGTAATTTAGACATACATGATACAAAGCTCTGATCAAAAATAATTTTACGTTCTTCAATGAAAGTGATAATGTCAAAATCAAATTAATGACATAAAAACAATGAACTTGGTGAATTGCTAAGGAATTGTCTAACACACTGTATGAAAACAATAAAGGGATTTTGACGAAGGAAAAATCTATTTCTGGGAAGAGGCCTGTGACGCCCGGTGAGAAAGGTCCTTCTTTGTACCTTTCCTAATATAAATCTTCCAGATATACTAGAGAAAGATAAAAGCATGGAATGTAGAGATAACAACCCTCGTGCGAACACCTTGTAGGTGTCGTGTATTAAACAAAGGCGTGCGAAAACCACTATTTACAGGTTGTCTTCCATTTAGATAATCCCTTCATCAATGGGGAGGGCCGTGACAAGCCCTAGAGAACATAGTTGACCTACCCCACCGACACCTACCACGCACGCCCTCTAGGACATCCTTCTGATTTTGGACTAGATTAAAAAATAGGACCCATGAAGTAAAAATAAACACTGATAGAATTAGTTTGAGTAGAAATGTGCACCCTAAGAGGGGTTATATACTAGCCAACCTAATTCGCAAAGGTTTCCACTAGTGGTTAGTAATCCTTCCCATATAACAAGAATGAGTCTAAGAATGGCAAAACCCCTGCCACTGACTTTCCATGATAGAGAAATTGAATTCCTACAATAGCAAATAAAAAAAGGTCGGTAACGCATTACCATTAGCTCTGCATACAAGAGCACTGGAAAACTACTTTGCCACAAATTTCCGACTACAGAGCATCGTAAAAAAATGTCAAGCTATTCTTGAAACTAATAAGTATATCTGCTTTGCTATAATATGAAAGTAGTAGCCTAACATGAGGCTTATTTTACGATCTTGTTAATGTAGAACAGAAACTAAAAGCTACTCACTCACTCACTCACTCACTCACTCACTCTCATTTTGAATATTTGTCACCTCATTAACATTTTGTTTTCTCTTTCAGGCTTTCTCTCTTGCTACTAAATATTAACTATGGTGAATATATCTTCATATTTCATATTGACTTGTATATCAAATTACAAAAAAATCAGTATTTTCAAGTGTCCGAAAACGGGCATTGGGTGTCATACCCCATATCGCCCAACTCCGCTCAGAGTGTTGGCCCAATTACGCAACATGAGACATCTATGAATATTTGCATATGAAACTGCAGTTTGTGGTTACTACATTAATAATGCAAGTGAAATAGAAAAAAAATTGCTGACTTACTTCTACAAATGTTGATTTTGTTTTTACGATAGGCGACTTGCAAATTATAAAACACTTCCGTAAACATTTAAGCTAAAATGTTTTGTTATGACCCTTGGTTGGTCATGTCTGTTGATAAGATACGATGTTGTATGAGAAAACCAGTTCAAGAATGTAGACATCATAGGCATAATTTTATTCTCATATTTAACTAGCATAATTCGTTAACTGCACATTTTACAGGCAAACCCAGTAACGTCTAAAACAACAAAATCATCTATCACTTTCTAACGATATCAGATTATGGAGACTTTACTCAATGCTTTAGGAATATAAATACTTCCTATTCCTCTCTGCACCCAACGTCCTTGCGGTGTGCCATCTCTTGGGTTTTCCATGAATTATTTGTTCAAAAGCTTCGGTGATCCATAGTCAGGCGATTCGTGTTCACTCTCTGGAGGTCTAAGGGAACAAACTTCTGTTCATGATAGTACCATCTTCCAAAACAAACCTGACAATAAGAAATGTACTTAACAAAATATTACAATAAATGTTGCATAAATTTGAATTTAACGAAACAAGGTGCATTGCTACATATGCTAATCAACATTTATAGATAGTCCTCTACCGAGCCAAAAAGTAAAGTGGTTACTCAGCCGAGAGGTGTGAGTGAGTGGGGTAACCAGTCTACCCCAACCCACATCCACTAACTACCGGATGGGGTAGTTATTCCTCACTAAAATTATCATGGCTCCTCTTTCACCTGCGCCAAAAGTAATACCCTATTATAAATAGTAAAGGTTTGTATATGCGTCGGAACAATTACATATTAAAAGCGTAGAATCAACTCGTTTCAATGGTACAGTACATCTTACGTTAGGTTAAAAGCAAATTCTATGTATAAAATGCATACCAAGCTGTTACAATAAGCATTGCTGAATAAAAAAATGGGTTAGTAGAAAAACGTTGCTACTGATAAATAAACCTTTACAGTGCAACTATCTTTTTTTCATATTTACTATTAACACTGGGCACACAGCAATCCTCCTGGGCAATGTACGTTTTCTGTTGCAACATCTTCCAAAACAAACCTGGCAATAAGAAATGTACTTAACAAAATATTACAATAAATGTTGCAAAAATTTAACCAAACAAAGTGCATTGCTACATATGCTAATCAACATTTATAGATAGTCCTCTAATGAGCCAAAAAGTAAAGTGGTTACTCAGCCGAGAGGTGTGAGTGAGTGGGGTAGTCAGTCTACCCCAACCCCCACCCGCTAACTAGCGGATGGGGTAGTTATCCCTCACTAAAATTATCATGGCTCGTCTTTCACCTGCGCCGAAAGTAATACAGTACCCTATTTCTGGGTCGACCTGTGACAGACGGTGAAAAGTCCTTCTTTCTACCTTTTCTGATATAAATCTTCCAAATATACCAGAGAAAAATAAAAGCATGTAATGCAGAGGTTACTACCCTCACGCGAGCACCTCGTGAGTGTCGTGTATACATTATGGGCTTGTGAAAACCACTATTCATAGGCTGTCTTCCAATTAGATAACTCCTTCATCAAAGGGAAGGACCGTAACAAAGACCCTAGAAACCACACTTGTACCACGCCACCGTCACCTACACGAACACCCTCCAGGTCGTCCTTCTGTTTTGGACTTGCCCGCTAAGTCATAAATTTTTTTGTTCGGTGTTTTTCGCAAGTGATTGTCGTTAATTCAACATGACTGACGTTGCTACTTCACCTTTACCAATGTTAAGTACCATAGTTTGTTTTGACAGTTTATTTCAGTACCGGGCATTTGTTCTTTTTCCAGTAAGGTGGATTTTAGTTTGGGAAGCGGTTGGCCTGCCTGGTATCAGCAGCCATTTTGGTTGTGTTTGCTTCGGTAGTTTTTCAAGTTAATATTGCCCATCTGGTACTCTGTCATCTAGGTTATATTGATATACCTTACATATATATTTATTTATAATAGAACAAGAGAGTATAACTGGCTGTTATTAGTAATGTAACAAAGTGCTTGTTTAAAATAGACCAGTTTTATAAATATGTTAGTATATTGGGTTGTTGATCATTTACCAAAGAGCAGTTAACATTTACCTCTGGTTATGTAAATACTTATATCAAGAGTCTGTATATAGATATTGTATTAACAGGATTACTGTAACTTCGGCTAAAGGAAATAAAGAAGGTTTAAGGACAACGGTATTATCTCTTCAGTATTCCACCAAGTACAATTGGGATATAACAAATGGTAGCAGAGACGTCATCGAATCTCGGACCTGGACATCGAGATTAACAAGTGTTTTCTTGTGATTAATAAGTTCCGAAAGTTTTGAGAACATTTTTTTAAAGTCTAAAATGCCAGAAAACATGGAGTAAAACACCCTTACCAAGGGGGGTGGAGGGGTCAACCATCAGCTATGTTTAGAAGAACCAAGGAACTTGAACTTTTCCCGCCAAAAGGCTCCCCCTAAGATGATTTGCGGAGTGTAAGGTTCCTCATGTAGGAAGAAGACAACAAGAGGTATTACTTATATTACCAGTATTACTTCTTATATTGAAAAGTTGACGCTGGTCGACATAAGTTGACGCTTCAAAGAACATTCTGAGTGAGAGGTTTTACACCCAAGAAAATTTACGAGACCTATAGTATGCGTGTATTTTTTTTCTTATTATTTTCTAAAGATAAATTAGTTAATATTTTTCAAATTTAAACATTTTGAAAATTTAAGCTGAAGGTTACACTGAAAATTCCCCTGGTGTTTAAGAAAAATTAAATTAAAATGGATGTTATGTACAGAGAAAGCATGGACTTGAACAAAGATTTGTGAACTTGAAAAATTTGGTCATATTCAGAAAACCGATGGTAGTTTTGTCTTTCATCATTGTAAAAATTGTGGAGGACCTTTGCTTGGTCACAAAAACGATGAAAAGGATTGTGACCCAAATAGGAAATGGACCCAGGATGAAGTAGATAGGATAGAAGATATTTTATCTGCACATGGAATGTTTTCTGTAAATGTGGCACGTATGGACACAAGAAAAACAGCTATTAAATGTGATATATGTAAAAAGAATTTCATGAACAGGATGGAAAAGGAACAGCATATCAAAATTATGCATAAAGATATTTCGACAAGTGTGGTAAAAGAAAGTGCTTATGATTTAACAGCAATCATTACAATGGGAAAAACTATTGGTGAAGAAATTGCCAAAGGATTGGAAGCTAAAAGATCAACACAGATTACTAAAGCGAAACCTCCTCCAATCTGGGTTGGTCAAACTTTTGAAAAGTTTTTTCAAGAAGTAGAAGTGTGGAATACCTTGAACAAGGATGATGATTTTACGAAGTATACTGATTTAGTAGAGAGCCTGAAGAAAAATACTAATGTTAAAGATTATGTTGTTTCTGTGCTATTGGATAAAACATCTGAAGCTCTAAACAAAAATGTAGCAGCAGTTTTGGAAATTCTTAAGCAAAAGTATGCAAAAACTACAGCTGAGAAGTGTATTGATGTTCTCAAGTCAATCTTGGAATTTTCCGTAAAGGAAGAGGATACTAATGAAACTTACTGGGACAAATTTGAAGTCTTGATCTGTGATTGTATGAGAGAGGAAGTTACTGTGCATTTATATTACTTGTTAGGTGTTATGATGGTAGAAAAAGCATATAATCAGGGGAATATTAATGCAGAATAGAAAAGAAGACTGATGGATGCTATGGAGACACATGATGGAACTGATAGGAGACCAAGAGAAGACAATGAAGTTTTTAATCTTCTAAAGATCGAATACAGAAAGTTAAAAATCGAAAATAATAGAAATATTAGAACTAAGTTTTCAGGATCTGAGAATTTGTCTCCGGTTCACTATGGCGAAAATAGAAGTAGATGGCAAAGATGGCAAAATTTTAAGCAAAGGCCTGATTTTCATAGATTTCGTAGATCAGATTCTAATCCAGGATTTTGGAGGACTCAGTCTGGAACATATAGGAGAGCTCCCTCGCGGACACCATCAAGACCAGGATCATCTTTGAGGCAGTCGTCCAGTTTTAGACAATACTCCAATGGTAGGCCATTTTCAACTGGAAGATCATCTTCTAATAGTAGGTCTGTGTCAAATGATCGGAAACAGCAGCAAAATTTGACAGAAAGAGTGATTAAGGTCGAAGAAAATGTAGCAAAAATCTTGGAAAAGATTGAAGAAATGTTGAAGAAAGGAAAGAATGTGAATTTTGTAAGTATGGAAGAAGTATCAGAGATCATTGATGTAGATATCAGCGATGTAATGTTTGCTAAAGAAGTTACCGAAGTAGGAGCTCTAATTTTGGATACTGGTTGTCCAAGTAGCTTAGTTGGAAAAAGTTGGCTAGAAAAATATCTGAAGAAGAATGGTATTAAGAAAGAAAATTTGCATAAAAGGAGATGTTTCCAAAAATTCAGATTTGGTCCAAGTAGAATATATGAAAGTAAGGAAATTATAGAAATACCAATAACAATAAAGGAATCTGAAAAATCTGATACTTTCAGAAGGATTTTGCTTGGAGCTTTTGTGCTGGATGCTGAAAATGTGCCATTGTTGTGTGGTAGAAATACTATGAAAAAATGGAAAATGGACCTGAGTATGCATAGAGATAAAGTGACAATCAACGACGACAACCCGTGAGTTCGAATGTATGTATACTGCAGGAGGTCATATGGTTCTTCAGCTGTATGAGGATAGAGCATTTTGGACTACAGATGCCACTGTATTTTACTTGAAGAAGGAAGTAGATATAGAGTTATGAGAAGGTGAAAAAGATTCATGAAGTAACCAACTACAAGAATGAAAATCAACTACTTCTTGCATATAGGAATGCAGGAAAACTTAATGAGAAAATGCGAGAAACAATAAAAGAAGTGTGTAACTGCAATATATGTAAAAAATGCAAGAGATCCCAGGGCACTCCTAAAGTTGCATTACCAATAGTTTCTGATTTTAATCAGATTGTAACCATGGACTTAAAACAATATGAAGAGACTTATGTATTATGGATGATCTGTTCCTTCACCAGATTTATTCAAGGAGCTGTTTTGAAGGATAAAACCGCCGAGTCAGTGGTTGAATCTCTCAACACAGCATGGAACTGGAGGTTTGGTTTCCTTCTCAAGGATACTGGGCAGATAACGGACCAGAGTTTAAGAACCATTAAGTTAACGAGGTTGCCTCAAAACTAGGTTTTGAAGTAAAATTTGGTCCAAATTACTCACCCTGGAGCAATGGAATAAACGAACGTAACCATTATTCTGCAGATATGACAGTGAAGAAAATTCGAGAGGCAGATAAGAAAATTGCTTTAAAGAAAGCTGTAGAGATGGCTGCTTGGACTCATTATACAAACACCAGTATTTTAGGATATAACCCTATGCAATTGGTGACAGGAAAGGCTGTAACAATACCTGGAATTTCTACAGGAAATGTCGCCACAGAGTCAATGTTTGACAGTGAGAATGTGAAGTTAATGATCGAGAGACATCACATGATCAAGCAATTCAGGGAAGCTGAATATTCTTCAAAGCTGAAAAGGGCTTCACAACAGCAAAACAATAAATTTAATAACAATTTACAAAGAGGGGGATATGGTATTTTACCAAGATAAAATGAAAAAAGCCTGGTGTGGTCCAGTAAAGGTTTTCACACACAGAGGAAGAGATGTTTACATTTGGGCGAATGGCGATTTAAAGAAAGTAGCCAGTTGTAAAGTACAACTTTGCTCTCAAAGAAATATTCCTACGGAAATTTCAAGAGAAGTAAGCAACGAAGCAAAAGCAGTGGACTCTACTCCTAAAATGGCAGAAGAGAAAATATCAGTGGATCCTCCAGCCAGTAATCTAAGAATGAAGACAAGATCTCAAGATGATAAAGAAGAGACTGAGAAGGATTTCATTGGAGCATTCTGGTTGACTTCAGAAAAAACAGTGTTTTTGTGAGGAAATAAGTTATGTAGTGGAATTACCTGTTAAATATCACAAGATGCCAGAAGTGTTAGAAGCAAAGAAGAAAGAATATGAAAATTTGTTACATTTTGACACTTTTGAAGAGGTGGAAGATGTAGGGCAAGAAAAGATAGGCAGCAGATGGGTGATCACGAAAAAGGAGAAGCATGACGGACAAAAAACTGATTACAAAGGGAGAATTGTCGCCAAGGGATTTCATGAAAAAGAAAAACCCCAAGCTGATTCACCAACAGCTATGCGTGAAAGCATGAAAGTCTTCTTGTCCTTGGCTGCAAATGAGAATTTTGAGCTTCAGTCTATTGACATCAAAGCAGCATTTTTGCAGTCAAACATACTTAACAGGAATGTATTTGTAGAACCTCCAAAGGATTTAAAAAAAGAAAACATTTGGAAACTCAGAAAACCATTATATGGATTGGATGATGCCAGTAGAAAATTTTGGCTGAAAGTTCAGCAGATTTTTAAGGAAGAAGGTCTGAAGACTGTGAGTGGAGATGAGGCATTCTACTATCAGCAGAGTGAAGGAAATCTGATTGGTATGATACTTACTCATGTAGATGACTTTTCGATAGCTGGTACAAAAGAATTTGTAAAGAAAGTAACAGACTTGTGTAAAGAAAAATTACATGTTTCAAAGATAGAAAAGAATAAATTTCGGTTCACAGGGATAGATATCAACAAAACAGAAACTGGAATAACAATCTCAATGGATGATTATGCGAGGAGTCTTGAGAAAGTGGAAGATATCAGGAAAGGAAAAGCTGGTGAACCTTTGACTAGTCAGGAACTGAAAGTATTTCGCAAGTATGTAGGTAAGTTTAGCTGGTTAGCAGCCAATACAAGACCTGAACTTTCTATCACAGCATTGCAGATGTCCAAGAAAAATAGTAGTGCTACATTGAAAGATCTTAAAAAGGTAAATTTTGTGATTGATAAGATAAATGAGAGGCCAAATAAAGTAGAATTTACAAGAGTTGACAAAAAAGAATATTTGAAGATATATGGATTTACAGATGCTTCCTTTAATACACATGAGAGAAGCATAAGTGGCAATCTCATTTTACTAGGAAGTAAGAGAAATGGACGTGTGGTCCCTATTTACTGGAAGTCAAAGACTATCCAGAAGGTATGTCCTTCTGCAAAGGCGGCTGAAACCAGAAGTATGACTAAGATTATTGATAACAGTCAGTTTTTTGCGAGTCAAATTGAACAGTTATTATTTGGTCAGTATGGAAAGAAAATTCCAATCAAATTGTTCACAGATTCAATACCCCTGCTAGAATCTGCGGGGAGTACCAAGCAGGTTGAGGAAAGGCTTCTCAGGAACAGCATACAGGAGATGAAAGACATGTTGACTGAGGGCTGTATTGAGTCTTACAGTTGGCTGGATGGAAAGAAAGACATGATTGCAGATGTTCTAACAAAAGAATGCAAATGGAATGAAGATCTTGAAATGATAATGCAGGAAAATAAATTCAAGTTTGCAAGTAACGAGGATAATCTTGTGAAATACAAAGATGGAGAGATCATGTTAATTAACAAGACTGAAAAGCAGGGAAAGTAGTAGTAACACTTTTACTGCTTAGATCATACCTGCATTAGCTATTCAGAATTGGTTTTGCCCGATGTCTGGTGCAGTACAAAATTATGTAATAATGTCATAGCATGTCTTTGTGAAGTATCTTATGTTATGCCTGTTTGAGTACCAGACTTTGCTTTTGAATATTAATATATAATATTCTTTAGTAAGTTTGTATATAGAGGAAAAAGTTTTTTTTTTTTTTTGTTAGGAGCACTATTCAGATTTTGGATAAAATGTAAATACATGTACATACCTGTTATCTGATACAAAAAAAAGCTCCCCCGGAAATATGATATACCTTATATATATATTTGTTTATAATAGAACAAGAGAGTATAACTGGCTGTTATTAGTAATGTAACAAAGTGCTTGTTTAAAATAGACCAGTTTTATAAATGTGTTAGTATATTGGGTTGTTGATCATTTACCAAAGAGCAGTTAACATTTACCTCTGGTTATGTAAATACTTATATCAAGAGTCTGTATATAGATATTGTATTAACAGGATTACTGTAACTTCGGCTAAAGGAAATAAAGAAGGTTTAAGGACAACGGTATTATCTCTTCAGTATTCCACCAAGTACAATTGGGATATAACATATATCACTTACGTTTTATGACCAATACTATCATCATTATTTATTATTGGTTTTTACTATGGTATTTATTTGGTAGCAAGTCCAATTTGGAACGAAGATTAGTGATCTAGTCTTTGTTACAGTTATGTACACGCCTCAGGAAGGTGCTCGTTTTAGACTATCTTTATGTTTATTTGTTACGTTGTCGTTATTCTTCGTTCTTGGTTATTACAATTTTATCATTCTTATCATGTTATTGTGTGATTTTGGTTCTTTATAATGTAACCTTGAGAGCGTGAGCATAGAGTGCTCGTTTCTGTTACTACAGTTACGAGTTTCCCCTTCTCTCGTTTTCTTTATTAAGCTCGAGTAGGGGTGGTGGATTTCCCGTTCTCCGTTTTATACGATCACAAGTTATTCCTGCCTCTTATTCTCCGGGTTGATGATATTACGTTTAATGATATTCACGTTTTATTGATGTGGTTACTGTTAATATAGTTAGCACTATTAATAGGTTCCGTTAGTGTACGAGTCATTATTTGGGATTATTTTATGCCGACACCCTTAGCTCCGCCTTGAGTTATACTCCGCTATAATGGATACTCATTGGGTGAGAACTAGTCAGATATTTGGAGTGCAACGGTGAAATCCGGCACTCAGACTCCGGCTGCGGCCTTTTGCACACGAACCTTTGTCATGATTGATCACAATAACATTATTACGGTCCCTTCATTCATCGAATCTCCGGCTTCACTGGAGTTAACACAGACGTGCAGCATTTTGGTTAATATCTTACCGCTGAGGTTCACGATTTCACGATGACGGACCTTTGTCACCGGATCTCCGGTACAAACAGAGATCAATCAGACTATCAGAACCAGGGTACGAACCCTTTTTCATGAATAATCACAATTTCATTATTACGGTACTTTTCATCGAATCTCCGGCTTAACCGAATATCACACAGACGTTCAGCATTGAGGTTAATATTATCTTACCTCTGATGTTCACGTTTTCACTATGACGGACCTTTGTCACCGGATCTCCGGTGGCAACAGAGATCACTCAGACGTTCAGAACCGGGGTTAACATTATTTTACCGATGAGGTTTATAGTTACATGTTACGTGGTTACTGGATATTAGTATTCTATTGATTCATCTGTTCACTGACCAGAGTCTCAAGGAACAGTATATAGCCTCTCATGGCATGATGGGTTTCGACCTGGCTTTTCATTATAAGGGGCTAGCGTTCGATCCCAAGTACTGAGTAGAAATTTATTTCTATTTGAACATGATGTTGTATGCATATTTATCCATATATATACATATTTATGATTAAATATATGCATAAATATAGACATTATTATTACTTAGTTATTTGGTTGATCCCAGCCTGTGAATAGGATCACTAACCAGAGTTTCAAGGAACATCCAGACTTATGTCTCCTTTCTTTTACAGAAGGTCCGCCTACATGGTATGGTTCCCGGAGTCATGCACGCTCTGCTACGAGCTGTCCTCCCTACTCCTGACCGATGGTGTAAGTTGGTTCTAGTTGGTTTCTTTTTGGTATCCTTTGGCGATGATTTAATTTGATCCGGATTTATGTATACATTGCTTATTGAGGAGAACAGTCTTCTCCTTCATCACTAATCCCCCCACTTCTTTCAGGATGATGATGAATCTCTCCGCCCTTGGGTATCAAGGTTTGAAAGGAATGCTCCATCTGGCGGACCCTATCTCCACAGAGTGTCCTCTCTAGGGTTGGACATCGACCCCATGGACGGGCAGGTAGGTGGTGATGAGTTTTGAGCCTTCAGCTTTGCAATTACGTCACCGACCTAGGACCCTTAAAGGATCCTGATGTTCATATTACCTTGCATAAAACCGTAACTGCTAAAAGCCAGGGGTAGGGTTAAAGACCAGATACAACACATTCTAGGGAAAGCCAAGGGGCTATAACGGAGCTCAAAGATATGGTGGCGAGTCGGATCCGTTCAGGAACTCTGATGTCACCCCCTACAGCCCAAGGCGTATCGAAGTAACCTCCTTCGATAAAAACAACACAGAAATTTGCCTTACATGTCCCATATATAGATGGTACCATAACTCTGGATGGCATAGACATCCGCCCTCTGGAGGACCTAGAATTTACTCTCAGGGACCAGAAATCCTATTCAACGGATTCGTTCGATTGAAAGAGCATGCCTTGGTTAGGTTAGACATAGTACCGAAGGTAACGGTAATATTTCCTAAAGAGCAGGCCCAATCTGTCTGGACCAGGATGTTGTCGGTCTTGGGGTACGCTAATTCCAAGCTCACCCCACACAATGGGGACTACGCCATATCTACAACTGCTCTCATTATTACCTTGCCTATTACGGATTAATTGACAGGTCTTGTTATTCAAGCTGACAAAGAAGGTTCGGCCATCCCGGCTCTTAAAGAGTCGGACCCCACCTCGGGGAGCCCCTAGCCTCGATTTATCCCACTGAGACTTTGTTTCAGATATTCACAAAGAACCAATCTCTGTCCTTCCAATTCGACCTACACGCTTTGTGGTCTGCTCGGGTCAGTTGTAGGAAATACGTTCTGTCTGGGGCCTCTATCAGACAGGAACCGAGCAGGCTGATAGTTTCCGCCTGATGGGGCAAAACCTTCTTCCCTCAGGAGGAGGTGAACAAGGTTCTACAAGATGATAAGAGAGCAAACCAAAATTGCAGGAAAGGCGGGGCCTCACAGCCAGAAAGTAGGTCGAAGACCAAAAGCAAGCTTTCTTCAAGAAAAAGCAGAGAGTTACCCTTTCAAAACGAACCGGGGTCACTGCCATCAATAGTCAGTTACCCACTCGTCATCACAGTCTTCCTCTGATTCGACGCCTATGCATCCGAATCCCCCTCATCAGGTGGGCTACCTCACTGATTCCCCAGGTACACAGCCCAACACCGTTTGGATGCCCTCGCCTGCATACAGCCCTAGCTCCGAACACTCAGGTTCCTTTCGTGGACACCAGAGAGGAAGCTACAGGAGTAGAAGACAGTTCCGCCATCGAGGCAGACAAGGAAAAAGGGGGCTCGGGGAAGGAAAGGACCTAGATTCACTCCCTCACAACGAGGTGGTCCCGGTAGGGGAGAGGCTTTACCACTTTCAAGACCATTGGACCTTCGGTCCGTGGGCTCATAGCATAATCTCTAAAGGTTTGAGGTGGAAATGGCCACAAGGTCCTCCTCCTCCACCAGTGACCTTCTCCCAGAAATCCACTCCCATCCTGGAAGAGTACACCACAGAGTTACTCAAGAAGAAAGCAATCAAACGGGACCAATCACCGAAGTTCCAAGGCCGCCCGTTCAAATTCCGAAGAAAGGCTTGTCGGCATTGAGAGTGGACCTGGACTTGTCAAAGCTAAACTCTTACATTCTCTGCGACAAGTTCCGGATGTTGACTATCTCTCGGGTATGGACCTTACTTCCCCGTGGGGCCGTCACCACCACTGTCGATCTTACTATTATCATGTGCCTATAGCTCGAAACTTCTCTTCTTATCCGGGTTTCCGCCAAGGCAGGAAAGCCTTTGCACTCAAGACATGCCCTTCGGCTTCAACATTGATCCCAGGATATTCACGAAACTGGGAGAGACAGTGTTAGAACAACTCAGGATCCAAGAGATACAGATCATTGCTTATCTGGACGGTTGGCTCATTTGGGCCCGGTCGACCATAGAAGGCAACAGAGCTACGAAGGAAGTACCTCCATTTCTCGACAACCTGTGATTTCGGATCAATCTCCAAAAGTCTCGCCTGCAACCATCAGGCCACTTAGAATGGTTAGACATTCGGTGGGACCTTTCAAAGCACACGTCTCTCCCTTCCAAAAAGGTAAGAGGAATAGCTTCCAAGATCAAGAATTTTCTCAAACACAAACAGGTGTCCAGAAGAACCTTAGAAAGTATCATCGGCCTTCACCAATTCACTTCAATAACAGGTCTACAATTAAAAGCCAAACTCAAAGACATCAATCGAGTTTGGAGAAAGAGCTACAGTACCTTTAAGAGACAAGGTCTCGAAGATCCCCTCTGTCTTGAAAATGAGACTACACCCATGGTCCGAACCTTAAAACCTCTCCAAATTGGTTCCTCTACAATTCCCACCTCCACAAGTGACATTCCATACAGCCGCGCCTCTAAGTGGATGGGGGGATTACTCTGATATGGGACTGTTTCATGGCGGGTGACCAAGATCCCTGAAACATCTGATGTTCGGAGTAATCCCCCCATCCACTTAGAGGCGCGGCTATACGGAATGTCACTTGCGGAGGTGGGAATTGTAGAGGAACCGATTTGGAGAGGTTCTTCGGTTTGGACCATGGGCGTAGTCTCATTTTCAAGCCATGGCAGTGTTCTTGACCCTGAAGAGAGAGACTCCTCCGAGGTCGAGCCACATCAGAGTAGTGTCATAGAGCACAGACGTAGTACACGGCGTCAACAGGGGAGGATCCAAGTCACCCAACCTGAATCGGATCCTGTTCACTATCTTCGCCTGGCCAACAGAAAAGAACTGGTTCCTGTCAGTAACTCACCTAGCGGGAGCCCAGAATGTGAGAGCGGACTCACTAGCCAGGACGAAACCACTGGAGTCAGAATGGTCTCTAGACATAATTTCATTCCGGTGGATACTCAGGAACCATTAGAAGGAGGTTTACCCATTTCCCCCAGGGAATCTTCTAATGAGACTTTTACACAAACTACGCTCCTTCCGGGGGGCAGTGGCTTTAGTACCGCCTCACTGGCCAAGAACAGTTGGTTTCCTCTCCTCCTCGAGTTAAAACTCCGTCCCTTCCGGATCCTGTTCCCCGAACTGACCCAAGTAATCCAAACTCACTGTGTCAGATTGCTCAAGGATAGCCAAAACTCTAACTTTGTGGACTACAGGAAGTTTGCAGCTCGTAGAGACGCGAACAATGAACCGGAAAACGATCTCTTCATCGAATCAGACAAAAGGGACTCGATAATTCGGCAATATGATTCGGCCGTTAACAACTAGCAGATTCCCTAAGAGTTCAGACCACACTCGTATGACTCCGAATATAGCCATCTCTTTCTTGAGGTTCCTATTTGGCAAAGGCCTAACAGTTAGCACTTTAACCACCATCAAGTCAGCTTTGAAGATCTTCCTTGTTGGGTTTAACATTAACATAGCTGATTCCTATTTCTCATCTATTCCAAAAACATGTGCTAGGCTTTGACCTTCGGTTCGGCCACAAAAGGACTCTGATCTATGAACGGTGTCCTCAAAACTTGCGCCGGACACGGACAATGAATCCTGCTCTTATATAACTCTTCTTAGGAAGACTTTATTTCTAACGGCTTTGGCCTCAGGTGATGGAATATCAGAACTAGCAGCTCTCACACGAACCCGGAAAACATCGATTTCCTCCCTTCAACCGAAGTATTCCTTTCTCCAGACAATGCTTTCCTAGCTAAGAAATGAGGATCCGCAAAATAGGTGCTCCTCTCGGAAGATTATTCTTCTTCCCAAGGATCTTTTCTCTGTGTCCAGTCACTACTCTCAAGGCCTTTTTAGCTAGAACTGCCACCCAATCGTCTGGCCCCTTGGTTATCAGGGAACAAGGAGGTACTATTTCCATTCACGGTATCAGGAAACAAATCCTCTACTTCTCTAAACATACTAATCCGGAATCATTTCCCCAGGCTCATGATATACGGACAGTAGCTACCTCCATCAATTACTTCCAGAACAGAGACTTTGATGATTTTTAAAAAATATACGGGTTGGAAATCCCCTATGGTTGTCAAACGCCACTATCTAAAGATCTTACAGGCCTTTAAATACCCGACGATGCCAGCGGGGAGCCTTCTCCCTCCCCATTAATCTCTACTTCTTCCTTTCTTCCATCTCTTCTCTTCTCTTCTCCCTCCTACCCGCCACTCACACCACGTCGCCACTCCCCTGGGTAGTTCGTTAGCCCTATGATATTTGCCATGTTTAATTCCTATGGTTTAACTGTTATTGTAGTTACCGTTCCTTTAATGTTCAGATATGTTTAGACATGTAAGGTTTGATGCCTTTTGCGATTCGACACTCAATTGATTCCATGTTGTCTTAATTATTTAGCCTTACGTTCCCTATGTCATTTGGCTAGTTGGTAATTGGACGTTTCTTACATTATTATATTATACTGTAGTCGTACATGGTGATTGTATTCTCCTCATTATGTTATTACTTTATTGGGCTTGGAAGGCATTCTCTGGTACATTTTCACCGGCCGTCACAGGACGACCCAGAAAAGGGATTTTGACGAAGGAAAAATCTATTTCTGGGGAGAGACCTGTGACGCCCGGTGAAACCCTTCCCGGTTATTTCTGTACGGACCCACCCTTTCCTTGCCAAGCCATATGTTCTTGCAAAAGGATGACCTGAAGGGTGTTCGTGTAGGTGACGGTGGCGTGGTACAATTGTGGTTTCTAGGGTCTTTGATACGGCCCTTCCCTTTGATGAAGGAGTTATCTAATTGGAAGACAGCCTATGAATAGTGGTTTTCACACGCCCCCGATGTAGACACGACACTCACGAGGTGCTCGCGCCAGGGTAGTAACCTCTGCATTCCATGCTTTTATTTTTCTCTAGTATATTTGGAAGATTTATATCAGAAAAGGTAGAAAGAAGGACCTTTCACCGGGCATCACAGGTCTCTCCCCAGAAATAGATTTTTCCTTCGTCAAAATCCCTTTATAAATAGTAAAGGTTTGTATATGCGTCGGAACAATAACATATTAAAAGCGTAGAATCAACTCATTTCAATGGTACAGTTCATCTTACGTTAGGTTAAAAGCAAATTCTATGTATAAAATGCATACCAAGCTGTTACAATAAGCGTTGCTAAATAAAAAAAATTGGTTAGTAGAAAAACGTTGCTACTGATAAATAAACCTTTACAGTGCAACTATATTTTTTTCATATTTACTATTAACACTGGGCACACAGCATTCCTCCGGGCCATTTCTACGTTTCCTGTTGCACCATCTTCCAAAACAAACCTGACAATAAGAAATGTACTTAACAAAATATTACAATAAATGTTGCATAAATTTAAATTTAACGAAACAAGGTGCATTGCTACATATGCTAATCAACATTTATAGATAGTCCTCTACCGAGCCAAAAAGTAAAGTGGTTACTCAGCCGAGAGGTGTTAGTGAGTGGGGTAGCCAGTCTACCCTAACCCCCACCCGCTAACTAGCGGATGGGGTAGTTATCCCTCGCTAAAATTATCATGGCTCGTCTTTCACCTGTGCCGAAAGTAATACCCTATTATAAACGGATTTTGAGCGAAGCGAAAAATCTATTTTTGGGTGAGATGGCCATGACGTCCTAATGGAAGGTTCCTTTAGTAGCTTCCCAAGGGTATATATGACTACAGTGATATTCCCAGAGAATCAAACCAGCAGTTTCACAGAATTCTAACTTCTGGTGCGAGTACCTTTAAGATTACTCTCAAGGGTATCGTATATCATCAGGGGACGTATTCTTGACACGCCACATGGCCATCTGCACCCCGAATAGCCTTTACGCCTCTAGGCTCTAGGGGGAAAACGTGGCAAAATAGAAGGGTAACTGCAACAAAGATTACCCTGGTTCCCCTACTACAATCGTATCAAAACCGCGCCAACTCCCTCTGGCGGTCATTCCTTGTAGTGTTGAGCAAGGTGCTACAGATACAGTAGATCGGGGGGGGGGGGGGGGGGAACCGTGAAGATCTTTTCATAGAAAAGAAGGGTGGGTCCATTAGGACGTCATGGGCATCTCACCCAAAAATAGACCGTTTTTTGGGCTCAAGCGGTGACGTCCTAATGGAAGCATACCAGAGAATTAATGTATCTGTGGGTTTGTGTTAGTGCCTTAACCTTGGGGCAATATTTCCACGGCCAAAAGGGCCAATTGAGACAAATGACGTTACCGTTATCCGTCATCATCACTAAGCATAACAATATTACTGCTTCCTGCCCCCTGCAGGGAAGAGTCATTTTTAGACGTAGGAAAAGGGCCTCAAGGTAGCATATTTTGTATGAACAAACATAAGTATACACTGAGAATACAACCGGTCTCAAGGACTGTATATATTGCGGAACCAATATCAATGTCCCCATCCATTGATTGTAAGCATACAATGATATGAGAAATACTTACATGAGTAAGTTAAGAAACTCTGGTATTTTAAAACATGCAATTGTTGGGCGAATTAGGACGCAACTGCATTTTAATAGACATTTATTCCTAATAAATGACTACATGCTAAACGAATGTAGCATGATAAGGAAATTATACGAGAGACATACACAGAAAATAATGTTCCCCTTTTTGAAAGGGGGAAATGATGAGTGCCACTCTAAAACTGAAGAAAAGCTCTTTTAACAAGACTTTTCTTTATAATTTCTGTACATGAAATAGTCTAACAACACTGTGTACTATGTACACACGGCACTTGTGGTATCCGTATAATTTCACACCTGAGATTCTGAACACATTTAGTGTTACCTTGGCAACACTTATTCAAAGGGAGGTCACACGAAATTTGCTGACCCCTTCTCCTTTTAATTTATAGTCCCAATCAATTTACTGTTCATCGCAGAGCTAGACGACAGGGTCCAAATAGCACCTGCCGCCACCACATAATGCTTCAATCCATAGATTTGCTTAGTATAGTGTCTGTAAGAAGCTTTGGACAACCTCCGATCAGTAGGTGAACGAAGAGGCTGAAGTCCACACACTGAAAGGTTCAGTGATGAAGCAACTTTCCTCAGATCTTTTATCTGCAGGAGTACTGTCAGGATCCGCTCCGCGAAAAAGGTAGGTGAGCTTCGCCCTCAGTTGTAGGGATAGTTTGATCCAAAGTTTTCTCCTGTAAAGAGCTGTTCCTCCTTAAGTCTGAAGTTCTATGAAGATAGACCTTAGACGCTGTAGCAGACCTAGAGAGACATCTTCCTTCAGAGGGCAGATTCTCCAGGAGCCCCACCTCTTAGTAGGTAGGACGTCTTTAATGAGAAAGGTTAGATCAGAAAGAGATGCAGGTCTCTCACTTAATGTGGCCCTCAGGATAGGGCCACTATTACACTAACTCTAGTCCCAGAGGCTATAGCGAACTGAAAAAATAACCTTTTAGGTTAGATAGTTGAGGGAACAATCCTCATTGTTCACAGGTGAGGCATAATGTAGGACCTTGTCCAAAGACCATTAGATGGGCTTTAGTGGCGTTGCGGGCCTAAGCCTGCACATGTTATTGGGAATTTATATAAGATTCCAATCGTTAGATCCATTTAAAGGTCATATAGAAGAGGTCTAGTCGGGGCTGACTTGCACAGAGATAATGGTCCATGATCCAAAGATCCCATTAAGTGACCTCTCTCGCAAAGTCGGCCATACCCTTGGTGCTTACTCAAGGGTTTATATGGAGACAAGGCCGAAGAACTAGCGTTCTCATAGTATTCAAGGATACACTGCCTCCTTCCTCAAAGACCAATGTGCTGTCGGCCGCCAGACCTTGAATATAGGGGTGGACAGAGAAGGACAGGCAGATCTTCATGAGATTGTATTCGGGCCCTTTTGCTTTACAAAACAATTTACTTTCCCAAGAAGACTCGTATTGTCTTCTCGTTGACTAGACTTGTATTCTTCTAGGAATTCTATTTTGCCCTTAAGATCCCAGTCTTTTTCCTAACCGTTAAGGGCAAGGAATTCGTAAAATGAAGGGATCAGGTGTACTGTGATAAATAGAAGGCAGAAAACTTCTGAACCTCCTGGATAATACTAGGTGCATAACTAGGACTAGCCTCAGCCTCAGTTACTTCATTACAGGGAACGGGATGTTCTTGGGCTTTCTGGGAGCCAATAGAGCCCCTCTTCATTGGAAGGGTCTCAGCATGTAGAGGGCCTTCTGGAGGAAATTTTGATGGGCTGAACAGGAATTCTAAGTCCATCACTTCTAATGTCTATTACCTCCATTAGAGGGTCCTCGTATGGGACTAAATAACGAGATAGTATCTTGATAACGCTCATGATGAAGAGAACGATCTGCAGCTCGGGGACTTGTCCCTTTCTGGGAGGGAATGGGTCTGCGTCCGTATACCATTCCAACTCTATTGGGTGGAACCCGAGAAGAGCATCCACTGTCACCTTGCGGATCATATATAAACGAGCTGCTGATAGGCGCCATTCCCTTAAGGAAGGGATGGCTAGCATTCATTAATGAAATGGGACGTCCCTTATCCTCGACAGTTTTGACGCCTCATTATCGCTTCGATGCTCCAGATCAACCTGAGGAGGTCCGATAGGTGTGGAGTGTGTTTATCCACCCATTAGAGGGCTAAAATGGCCTACGGGTCCGTGGCCTTTGGTCATTGTAGGGTAAGTGGAGAGGGAATGACCATCATTGGTCCTATTAGATCTCTTCGAGCGTTTGATGCGTATTTTCTCCAGCCTCTAACGCATCTTATAGTTGTGCACGTAGCACTGGGTCTGTCATCATCATGAACTGGAGAGAGTTCGAAACTCCTCCCTGTTAGCGTTATGGAATCCTGACTGATTACCATAGTCTCTTGACAGATCTTGCGATCTCCTTTTACATCCCCAGGAGAAAAGGGGGCGTTAGGGTGACTACAGGTTTCAATGATTTTTTAAAGCATTGAAGCCCCTGAGCTGGAGAGAATCGAGATTCTATTATTTGCATCCTCAATGTTCCAGGGCCGGATCATCTCCATGGATGCTCATAGACAGTAATTTCGGGTGCTGCCCACCCCAGCCTGTCGTCCAGGGCCATCGTTGCCTGAACTCTTTCTAGGCTTGGTTTCGCTTGACTGTCTGCTAATTCCGTAAGGATCCTAAGACTGAAACTAGTCCGACGAGAATCTCGTCCAGGATATACGTTATCTTCCATAACTTGGATCCTAGGTAGGAGGGGAGGGGGTGACTGACAGGAAGTTGCTGATAGACATCTTCCAGGGCTGGCTAGATTGTCAACACCCCTTACTGAATAGGGTCCTTATGTTCAGAAGGATTATCATTCTGAACTTACTGTTCTATTGAAACTTGTTGCGTGGCGCCATGTCCAGAATGACTCAGAGATTTCTTGAGTCTTTCATGTGAACACTAAACTGCCTTCATTGGAAATCGATGGATTCTACTTTCCTCACCGCTAGTATGCTCTAGGGTTTTAAGGTATACTCTTCTAGGGGGAATTTGAATATAAGAAGAGTTGAGGAAAGGATGGTGGAGGTATGTCCATTTCCATTCTAGTCTCATCTTGGTCAGGCCTTGGACTCCAGTGATCAAAGGTCCGGCGATCCAGGAGGAACTTCCCTCCTACCAGAAGCGTCTGTTTGCTTCGCTTGATCCAAAGGTGTATAAATCTGACTGTCTGTGGAACAACGGTCACTGTAACTGTGGGATGCAGATTAACATCCTAGGGAGAACTAAGAAACCCTTCCGTTCTCCTTTCAGGCCATACCTGACTGTTTGTCTATATCAGCTTTTCAGTGATTCACTGTAATAGAAGATTTCTTTCTATTGTATAAAGCTTAGGATAAGTACGCTGGAAAGAGGAGACACACAGACGTGTAAATCCTTCCAGCCAACTGCTGCGGTCTTCCTAATTATTGATTCTAGGGCATCCCCTTTCAAGAAGAGGCCGATGGAAGATTCTAGTCCATAAGGAGAGAGTAGCACCCTACATCCAGGGAATTAATAATGAGAATCAAGAGGCTGATGAAGCATCAGCGTAAGGAAAAGGGGGGGGAGTGGATCCCCCAAATCAGGTAGGTCTCAGCAAGGGGTTGTGCTTAGAAGCACAACGTACTGGAAAACCATTCTATTGTATGGTTACGTACCAAGGATTTCTGTCTGCGATATGGTCCTAAAAGGCATGTGTACAGGGTATTGTATACCCCTATACGACTGGCATGTTACCGTCAAGGCTAGTGCTTGGGGGTAAGTTAACTGGCTCAGTACTTCAGTACCGATATGGCTCAGTACTTCAGTACCGATATGGCTAGCAGGTCTTCGACATATCAGTGACTTGTCGGCTGTCAGCAGGTCGCTGACAGACGTCACCCCACCTAGGCAGTATTCAATGTGACTGGGTAGTGGTGAAAACTATACGCATAGTCAGCGGATCTCTGAACCAGAGGAGACTCCTCAGGCTGTCGGCAGACCGCTGGGAATCGGCGGGCTGTCGATTGAAGGTATACAAACTCAGCTATTGACAGGGTGGTGACCAAGGGCACACACTGCCGGCTGTTGGCGGCGGAGTCAGATGTGACAGTGAAACAATTACTGCTGTTGTTGATTTTATTACAAGGTGTGGCTTGAATATGGAGTCTACCCGGTGTTTGTCAGTCGGGGGGCGGGGGTTCGAGTCCCGCTCAGACTCACCAATGCCGTTAGTGTCTGCAACCTCAACTTTAGAGGCAGGGTTGGGGGTTTAGACCTTCAAAACCTTTAAAAGGAGCAGTAAATCGGCATTTTTAGTAATGAAAAAGTGAATTTTTCGGTTCAATTCCCGTAGAGTTTTCGCATTTTACGGGTTCGCAGTTGAACCACATTTAAGAGATAACTTTCAAAACGAAACAAACCACAGTTCGACAGCTCTAGACTGCCGTCCTGTAGATTGGGGATTTTGGAAATAATATTGCTGGGGGAACCCGCATATATTATGTCCGTGAAAATGCTCATCTTTATAAGTGCAGAAGACTGCAATGCATCATCTGGTGTCCCTCCTGTAAGGAAGGGAGAACAAAAAGGAGTATTCAATTGATTATCGCATCGATGGGCAATTTGCAAAATTGTCTTTTAACAAAATAGCTTAGGACAGAAAGCTGAAAGAGATAGTGGGACACATACCCGTGTATCCACTGTGAGCCAATGCTGTTACTTCTCTTCAGTCTTAAGATAAGGAAATTCATCCAACCGGGGAATTCCCTGGAGAAAAGGGGGCTCGAACACCTAGGTGTAAGGAAGTGTACATGCACTGTCCCCTTCTATGCTTAACACTGAGGTAAGGAGGATTGATACAAAATCAGAGTATCGAAGGAATGTCATTCTTTCGAAATAGGAGCGGTAACAGCAGAAGCTCGCATCCAAGATATGTTGATTAGAAATTAAAAGACATATATTTGTCTATCCCAACCCATCTATTCGCTGCAACCTTCCTTACAATATTAAATCAGGAAGTTTCCTGAACAGGGAAACTCAGGGATAAGGGCTCTCCCCTTTAGGGGTTAGAGGCGTCACACCACCGGCCCTTTACGAAATTTAATATTGCAGGGTAAATAGAAACTGATTTCAAATCAGAATATTGATGAAATATTATTCCATCAATATAGAATTGGGTTCAGCAAATATCTAGATAGGGACACCCAATATATATTGGAAATTACTACTAGTATAATCTATACGTTAGTTATTCATCTGCCGTATTTACTATACCGCAAATATACTGACTACCTGTATAGACCTATACCATAGTTCAGCCGGCAGAAAATAAAAGACATACTTATGCATCCCAACCAATCTATTTGCTGTGACCTCCCGTACAATATTAAATCAGGGAGTTTCTTGATCAGGGAAACCCAGGGATAAGGGCTCTCCCCTATAGGGGTTAGAGGTGTCACACCACCAGCCCTTTACAAAATTCAATATTGCAGGGTAAATGGAAACTGATTTCAAATCAGAATATTGATGAAATATTAATTCATCAATATAGAATTGGGTTTAGCAAATATCTGGGCAGGGATACCCAAGATATATTGAAAATAACTACTAGTATAATATATACGATAGTTATTCATCTGCCGTATATACTATACTGCAATTATACTGATTACCTGTATAGACATATACTGTTCAGCCGGCATATTGCTGGATTAGCTAGCTATTGTCGGAGCATCTAGCAAGCTAGAAGAGAGTGAGTGAGAGAGAGAGAGAAAGCATGGAGTGAAGGCTATCTATTACTGTATATGTATACAGTAATAAAAGATGTAAAAGGCTAATTTTACTGCCTTCCCCCGAAAAGAAGGTCCACTTCCATTTAGCCACAGTACTATTGCCGGCTTACTACAGTAGGGCAGCCTCCGGCAGCACGAGTACAGTCGCCATACTACCTACCGAGTCAGTATCTATCTGTGCTGGTCTACTGCCAGCCAGAACAATACGCCTTGGTGATAAAAGGGGCCTCCCATCCACAGCCGCCAAAGCCGCTGGAAGCCGGCAGTTGCCGACCGCCGTCATGGCCGTTGGCAGTCGGCAGTCGCCGACAGCTGATGACTGAGGGGGGGGGGGGTCTGGGCAGCTCCGGCAACCCACCTGCAATGGTAAGGTTGCAGGACTCCAGCACAGGTAAGACAATGGCTCGGCCAATGGCTCGGCCATCGTGAAAGAACAGAGGGGAGGGGAAAGGGTCCTATATGAGGTATAGGAGGGACCGGCAACGTTGCCGGATCTACACACCTTGAAGAAACTCTGTTTCAGTACCGGCACGGCCACAAGCGGCAGGAGAATCATTTATTCTCCAGCTTAGGAGGTGCTAATACAGTTAAGGGGACGGCAGCTCATGCCGTTCCTCTCAACAAGGGAGAAATAGAGTTCCAATGCCGGCGCCATCCTAGGTCACAAGAATATACGACTCTATAGCCTAGGGTTGGCGAGCATAGGACTAGTCTACTAGACCACAGGGAGAAGGTGGCGGTAACATTCGACCACTTCAGGTGTAGTCTAGGGAGGGCTAGCCTCCTATGCCGGTAGTTCCGACGGCAAGGGAATGCAATCACCCCGCTGACCGACTGCCGACAAAGACTAAATACTCTGAGGTTCTGATTGAATCCCAAAACTTGCCGACGGCCGTTAAGGGAGATGAGATGGAAAACTCTAAGCTAGTCATGCCTGAATTCGAAATTCAAGGCCGACGTAGAGAGTTGTAGCCTAAGGCTACTCTCAGAGGGAAGAGAGATTACCCATAAGTCTCTAGTGAGATTGATGATGATTAATATAATTCCAGGAGATATTGATCTCCAGGAATGATAACCAATACACAAGGGTAACCGGGGAAATGACAAAAGAATATGTTGTCTAGGTTATGTTACCCAGACGTGACGAGATTTCGGTTACCTAATCACCAAAACTCTTGACATATACAATCGCCATGGAAAGGGAAAAATATGCTTATAGATATCTTTACAATATATAATGCCTAAATAGCTTTCATAACAATGAATAAGCTATTTACACCGGAATGTCGTTCTGCTAACTAAATAGCACATGTACAAAGAACGACAGCGCCATGGCGACACCAGCGATCGGCGAAGATCCGTACACAAGAAATACACAATTTCATTGCGAGGCTGGAACTAAATTACATATTGTAAAGAATCAATACTCAACTTTCTAGATGGAGAAAGAAGCCGTAGAAGCATAAAGATTCCCAGAAATTGATCGGAAATGTCAGATTGACAGGGAACACCACCGTAGCGAGTCGCTACAGATAAAGGAATGACCGCCAGAGGGAGTTGGCGCGGTTTTGATACGATTGTAGTAGGGGAACCAGGGTGATCTTTGTTGCGGTTACCCTTCTATTCTGCAACGTTTTCCCCCTAGAGCCTACAGGCGTAAAGGCTATTCGGGGTGCAGATTGCCATGAGGCGTGTCAAGAATACGTCCCCTGATGATATACGATACCCTTGAGAGTAATCTTAAAGGTACTCGCGCCAGAAGTTAGAATTCTGTGAAACCTTTGGTTTGATTCTCTGGGAATATCACTGTAGTCATATATAGCCTACCCTTCGGAAGCTACTAAAGGAACCTTCCATTAGGACGTCATGGCTCGAGCCCAAAATAGTGGTTACTCAGCCGAGAGGTGTGAGTGAGTGGGGTAGCCAGTCTACCCAACCCCCCACACGCTAACTAGCGGATGGGGTAGTTATCCCTCACTAAAATTATCATGGCTCGTCTTTCACCTGCGCCGAAAGTAATGCCCTATTATAAATAGTAAAGGTTTGTATATGTGTCGGAACAATTACATAATAAAAGCGTAGAATCAACTCGTTTCAATGGTACAGTACATCTTACGTTAGGTTAAAGACAAATTCTATGTATATAATGCATACCATGCTGTTACAATAAGCTTTGCTGAATAAAAAAATTGGTTACTAGAAAAACGTTGCTACTGTTATATAAACCTTTACAGTGTAACTAATTGTTTTTCATACTTACTATTAACACTGGGCACACAGCATTCCTCCTGGCCATTTGTCCGTTTTCTGTTGCACCATCTTCCAAAACAAACCTGACAAAAAATATACTCAACAAAATATTACAATAAATATTGCATAAATTTAAATTTAACAAAACAAGGTGCATTGCTACATATGCTAATCAACATTTATAGATAGTCCTCTACCGAGCCAAAAAGTAAATTGGTTACTCAGCCGAGAGGTGTGAGTGAGTGGGGTAGCCAGTCTACCCCACCCCCCACCCGCTAACTAGCGGATGGGGTAGTTATCCCTCACTAAAATTATCATGGCTCGTCTTTCACCTGCGCCGAAAGTAATACCCTATTATAAATAGTAAAAGTTTGTATATGCGTCGGAACAGTTACATATTAAAAGCGTAGAATCAACACGTTTCAATGGTACAGTACATCTTACGTTAGGTTAAAGACAAATTCTATGTATAAAATGCATACCAAGCTGTTACAATAAGCGTTGCCGAATAAAAAAAATTGGTTAGTAGAAAAACGTTGCAACTGATAAATAAACCTTTACAGTCCAACTAATTTTTTTTCATATTTACTATTAACACTGGGCAAACAGCATTCCTCCTGGGCAATGTACATTTTCTGTTGCAACATCTTCCAAAACAAACCTGACAATAAGAAATGTACTTAACAAATATTACAATAAATGTTGCAAAAATTTAACGAAACAAAGGGCATTGCTACATATGCTAATCAACATGTATAGATAGTACTCTACCGAGCCAAAAAGTAAAGTGGT
Organism: Palaemon carinicauda; assembly: GCF_036898095.1. NCBI lineage: Eukaryota > Metazoa > Arthropoda > Malacostraca > Decapoda > Palaemonidae > Palaemon > Palaemon carinicauda. Next base: position 3,447,714 of record NC_090751.1, read on the forward strand.
TACTCAGCCGAGAGGTGTGAGTGAGTGGGGTAGCCAGTCTACCCCACCCCCCCAACCGCTAACTAGCGGATGGGGTAGTTATCCCTCACTAAAATTATCATGGCTTGTCTTTCACCTGCGCCAAAAGTAATACCGTATTATGAATAGTAAAGGCTTGTATGTGTGTCGGAACAGTTACATAATAAAAGCGTAGAATCAACTCGTTTCAATGGTAGAGTACATCTTACGTTAGGTTAAAAGCAAATTCTATGTATAAAAGGTGTCAGTGAGTTGGGTAGCCAGTCTACCCCACCCCCACCCGCTAACTAGCGGAGGGGGTAGTTATCCCTCACTAAAATTATCATTGCTCGTCTTTCACCTGCGCCGAAAGTAATACCCTATTATAAATAGTAAAGGTTTGTATTTAAGTCGGAACAGTTACATATTAAAAGCGTAGAATCAACTCGTTTCAATGGTACAGTACATCTTACGTTAGGTTAAAAGCAAATTCTATGTATAAAAGGTGTCAGTGAGTTGGGTAGCCAGTCTACCCCACCCCCACCCGCTAACTAGCGGATGGGGTAGTTATCCCTCACTAAAATTATCATGGCTCGTCTTTCACCTGCGCCGAAAGTAATACCCTATTATAAATAGTAAAGGTTTGTATTTAAGTCGGAACAATTACATATTAAAAGCGTAGAATCAACTCGTTTCAATGGTACAGTACATCTTACGTTAGGTTAAAAGCAAATTCTATGTATAAAAAGTGTCAGTGAGTTGGGTAGCCAGTCTACCCCACCCCCACCCGCTAACTAGCGGATGGGGTAGTTATCCCTCACTAAAATTATCATGGTTCGTCTTTCACCTGCGCCAAAAGTAATACCCTATTATAAATAGTAAAGGTTTGTATGTGTGTCGGAACAATTACATATTAAAAGAGAAAAATCAACTCGTTTCAAAGGTAGAGTACAACTTACGTTAGGTTAAAAGCAAATTCTATGTATAAAAGGATTCAGTGAGTTGGGTAGCCAGTCTACCCCACCCCCCACCCGCTAACTAGCGGATGGGGCAGATATCCCTTACTAAAATTATCATGGCTCGTCTTTCACCTGCGCCAAAAGTAATACCCTATTATGAATAGTAAAGGTTTGTGTCTGTGTCGGAACAATTACATATTAAAAGCGTAGAATCAACTCGTTTCAATGGTACAGTACATCTTACGTTAGGTTAAAAGCAAATTCTATGTATAAAAGGTGTCAGTGAGTTGGGTAGCCAGTCTACCCAACCCCCCACCCGCTAACTAGCAGATGGGGTAGTTATCCCTCACTAAAATTATCATGGCTCGTCTTTCACCTGCGCCAAAAGTAATACCCTATTATGAATAGTAAAGGTTTGTATGTGTGTCGGAACAATTACATATTAAAAGCGTAGAATCAACTCGTTTCAATGGTACAGTACATCTTACGTTAGGTTAAAAGCAAATTCTATGTATAAAAGGTGTCAGTGAGTTGGGTAGCCAGTCTACCCAACCCCCCACCCGCTAAATAGCAGACAGGGTAGTTATCCCTCACTAAAATTATCATGGCTCGTCTTTCACCTGCGCCAAAAGTAATATCCTATTATAAATAGTAAAGGTTTGTATGTGTCGGAACAATTACATATCAAAAGAGAAAAATCAACTCGTTTCAATGGTACAGTACAACTTACGTTAGGTTAAAAGCAAATTCTATGTATAAAAGGTGTCATTGAGTTGGGTAGCCAGTCTATCCCACCCCCCACCTGCTAACGAGCGGATGGGGTAGTTATCCCTCACTGAAATTATCATGGCTCGTCTTTCACCTGCGCCAAAAGTAATACCCTATTATAAATAGTAAAGGTTTGTATGTGTGTCAAAACAAATACGTATTAAAAGAGAAAAATCAACTCGTTTCAATGGTACAGCACATCTTTCGTTAGGTTAAAAACAAATTCTATGTATAAAAGGTGTGAGTGAGTTGGGTAGCCAGTCTACCCAACCCCCCACCTGCTATCTAGCGGATGGGGTAGTTATCCCTCACTAAAATTATCATGGCTCATCTTTCACCTGCGCCGAAAGTAATACCCTATTATAAATAGTAAAGGTTTGTATATAAGTCGGAACAATTACATATTAAAAGCGTAGTATAAACTCGTTTCAATGGTACAGTACATCTTACGTTAGGTTAAAAGCAAATTCTATGTATAAAATGCATACCAAGCTGTTACAATAAGCGTTGATGAATAAAAAAATTGGTTAGTAGAAAAACGTTGCTACTGATAAATAAACCTTTACAGTGCAACTAATTTTTTTCATATTTACTACTAACACTGGGCACACAGCATTCCTCCTGGGCAATGTACGTTTTCTGTTGCAACATCTTCCAAAGTAAACCTTTCAATAAGAAATGTACTTAACAAAATATTACAATAAATATTTCATAAATTTAAATTTAACGAAACAAGGTGCATTGCTAAATATGCTAATCAACATTTATAGATAGTCCTCTACCGAGCCAAAAAGTAAAGTGGTTACTCAGCCGAGAGGTGTGAGTGAGTGGGGTAGCCAGTCTACCCCACCACCCAACCGCTAACTAGCGGATGGGGTAGTTATCCCTCACAAAAATTATCATGGCTCCTCTTTCGCCTGCGCCGAAAGCAATACCCTATTATAAATAGCGAAGGTTTGTACGTGTGTTGGAACAATTACATAATAAAAGCGTAGAATCAACTCGTTTCAATGGTACAGTACATCTTACGTTAGGTTAAAACCAAATTTTATGTATAAAATGCATACTCAGCTGTTACAAGAAGCATTGATGAATAAAAAAAAATTGGTTAGTAGAAAAACATTGCTACTGATAAATAAACCTTTACAGTGCAACTAATTTTTTTTTCATATTTACTATTAACACTGGGCACACAGCATTCCTCCAGGCCATTTGTCCGTTTTCTGTTGTACCATCTTCCAAAACAAACCTGACAATAAGAAATGTACTTAACAAAATATTACAATAAATGTTGCATAAATTTAAATTTAACGAAACAAGGTGCATTGCTACATATGTTAATCAACATTTATAGATAGTCCTTTACCGAGCCAAAAAGTAAAGTGGTTACTCAGCCGAGAGGTGTGAGTTAGTGGGGTAGCCAATCTACCCCACCCCCAAATCGCTAACTAGCGATTGGGGTAGTTATTCCTCACTAAAATTATCATGGCTCGTCTTTCACCTGCGCCAAAAGTAATACCCTATTATAAATAGTAAAGGTTTGTATGTGTCGGAACAATTACATATTAAAAGAGTGAAATCAACTCGTTTCAATGGTACAGTACATCTTACGTTAGGTTAAAAGCAAATTCTATGTTTAAGAGGTGTGAGTGAGTTGGGTAGCCAGTCGACCCCACCCCCCACCCACTAACTAGCGGATGGGGTAGTTATCCCTCACTAAAATTATCATGGCTCGTCTTTCACCTACGCCGAAAGTAATACCCAATTATAAATAGTAAAGGTTTGTATATAAGTCGGAACAATTACATATTAAAAGCGTAGAATCAACTCGTTTCAATGGTACAGTACATCTTACGTTAGGTTAAAAGCAAATTCTATGTATAAAAGGTGTCGGTGAGTTGGGTAGCCAGTCTACCCCACCCCCACCCGCTAACGAGCGGATGGGGTAGTTATCCCTCACTAAAATTATCATGGCTCGTCTTTCACCTGCGCCAAAAGTAATACTGTATTATAAATAGTAAAGGTTTGTATGTGTGTCGGAACAATTGCATATTAAAAGAGAAAAATAAACTCGTTTCAATGGTACAGTACATCTTACGTTAGGTTAAAAGCAAATTCTATGTTTAAAAGGTGTGAGTGAGTTGGGTAGCCAGTCTACCTCACCCCCCACCCACTAACTAGCGGATGGGGTAGTTATCCCTCACTAAAATTATCATGGCTCGTCTTTCACCTGCGCTGAATGTAATACCCATTTATAAATAGTAAAGGTTTGTATATAAGTCGGAACAATTACATATTAAATGCGTAGAATCAACTCGTTTCAACGGTACAGTATATCTTACATTAGGTTAAAAGCAAATTCTATGTATAAAATGCATACCAAGCTGTTACAATAAGCGTTGTTGAATAAAAAAATTGGTTAGTAGAAAAACGTTGCTATTGATAAATAAACCTTTACAGTGCAACTAATTTTTTTTCATATTTACTATTAACACTGGGCACACAGCATCCCTCCTGGGCAATGTACGTTTTCTGTTCCACCATCTTCCAAAACAAACCTGACAATAAGAAATGTACTTAACAAAATATTACAATAAATGTTGCATGAATTTAAATTTAACGAAACAAGGTGCATTGCTACATATGCTTATCAACATTTATAGATAGTCCTCTACCGAGCCAAAAAGTAAAGTGGTTACTCAGCCGAGAGGTGTGAGGTAGTGGGGTAGCCAGACTACCCAACGCCCCACCCGCTAACTAGCAGATGGGGTAGTTATCCCTCACTAAAATTATCATGGCTCGTCTTTCACCTGCGCCAAAAGTAATACCCTATTATGAATAGTAAAGGTTTGTATGTGTGTCGGAATAATTACATATTAAAAGCGTAGAATCAACTCGTTTCAATGGTACAGTACAACTTACGTTAGGTTAAAAGCAAATTCTATGTATAAAAGGTGTCAGAGTTGGGTAGCCAGTCTACCCCACTCCCCACCCGCTAACTAGCGGATGGGGTAGTTATCCCTCACTAAAATTATCATGACTCGTCTTTCACCTGCGCCGAAAGTAATACCCTATTATAAATAGTAAAGGTTTGTATATAAGTCGGAACAATTACATATTAAAAGCGTAGAATCAACTCGTTTCAATGGTACAGTACAACTTACGTTAGGTTAAAAGCAAATTCTATGTATAAAAGGTGTCAGAGAGTTGGGTAGCCAGTCTACCCCACTCCCCACCCGCTAACTAGCGGATCTGGTAGTTATCCCTCACTAAAATTATCATGGCTCGTCTTTCACCTGCGCCGAAAGTAATACCCTATTATAAATAGCAAAAGTTTGTATATTAGTCGGAACAATTACATATCAAAAGCGTAGAATCAACTCGTTTCAATGGTACAGTATATCTTACGTTAGGTTAAAAGCAAATTCTATATATAAAAGGTGTCAGTGAGTTGGGTAGCCAGTCTACCCCACCCCCCACCCGCTAACTAGCGGATGGGGTAGTTATCCCTCACTAAAATTATCATGGCTCGTCTTTCACCTGCGCCAAAAGTAATACCCTATTATAAATAGTAAAGGTTTGTATGTGTGTCGAAACAATTACATATTAAAAGAAAAAAATCAACTCGTTTCAATGGTACAGTACAACTTACGTTAGGTTAAAAGCAAATTCAATGTTTAAAAGGTGTCAGTGAGTTGGGTAGCCAGTGTACCAAACCCCCCAACCGCTAACTAGCGGATGGGGTAGTTATCCCTCACTAAAATTATCATGGCTCCTCTTTCGCCTGCGTCAAAAGTAATACCCTATTATAAATAGTAAAGGTTTGTATGTGTCGGAACAATTACATATTAAAAGCGTAGAATCAACTCGTTTCAATGGTACACTACATCTTACGTTAGGTTAAAAGCAAATTCTATGTATAAAAGGTGTCAGTGAGTTGGGTAGCCAGTCTACCCCCCCCCCCCCCGCTAACTAGCGGATGGGGTAGTTATCCCTCACTGAAATTATCATGGCTCGTCTTTCACCTGCACCAAAAGTAATACCCTATTATAAATAGTAAAGGTTTGTATGTGTGTCGGAACAATTACATATTAAAAGTGAAAAATCAACTCGTTTCAATGGTACACTACATCTTACGTTAGGTTAAAAGCAAATTCTATGTATAAAAGGTGTCATTGAGTTGGGTAGCCAGTCTACCCAACCCCCCACCCGCTAACAAGCGGATGGGGTAGTTACCCCTCACTAATATTATCATGGCTCGTCTTTCACCTGCACCAAAAGTAATACCCTATTATAAATAGTAAAGGTTTGTATGTGTGTCGGAACAATTACATATTAAAAGCGAAAAATCAACTTGTTTCAATGGTACAGTACAACTTACGTTAGGTTAAAAGCAAATTCTATGTATAAAAGGTGTCAGTGAGTTGGGTAGCCAGTATACCCAACCCCCCAACCGCTAACTAGCAGATGGGGTAGTTATCTCTCACTAAAATTATCATGGCTCCTCTTTCGCCTGCGTCAAAAGTAATACCCTATTATAAATAGTAAAGGTTTGTATGTGTTTCGGAACAATTACATATTAAAAGCGTAGAATGAACTCGTTTCAATGGTACACTACATCTTACGTTAGGTTAAAAGCAAATTCTATATATAAAAGGTGTCAGTGAGTTGGGTAGCCAGTCTACCAACCCCCCACCCGCTAACAAGCGGATGGGGTAGTTACCCCTCACTAATATTATCATGGCTCGTCTTTCACCTGCGCCAAAAGTAATACCCTATTATAAATAGTAAAGGTTTGTATGTGTGTCGGAACAATTACATATTAAAAGCGAAAAATCAACTCGTTTCAATGGTACAGTACAACTTACGTTAGGTTAAAAGCAAATTCTATGTATAAAAGGTGTCAGTGAGTTGGGTAGCCAGTATACCCAACCCCCCAACCGCTAACTAGCGGATGGGGTAGTTATCCCTCACTGAAATTATCATGGCTCGTCTTTCACCTGCACCAAAAGTAATACCCTATTATAAATAGTAAAGGTTTGTATGTGTGTCGGAACAATTACATATTAAAAGAGAAAAATCAACTCGTTTCAATGGTACAGTACAACTTACGTTAGGTTAAAAGCAAATTCTATGTATAAAAGGTGTCAGTGAGTTGGGTAGCCAGTATACCCAACCCCCCAACCGCTAACTAGCAGATGGGGTAGTTATCTCTCACTAAAATTATCATGGCTCCTCTTTCGCCTGTGTCAAAAGTAATACCCTATTATAAATAGTAAAGGTTTGTATGTTTTTCGGAACAATTACATATTAAAAGCGTAGAATGAACTCGTTTCAATGGTACACTACATCTTACGTTAGGTTAAAAGCAAATTCTATGTATAAAAGGTGTCAGTGAGTTGGGTAGCCAGTCTACCAACCCCCCACCCGCTAACAAGCGGATGGGGTAGTTACCCCTCACTAATATTATCATGGCTCGTCTTTCACCTGCGCCAAAAGTAATACCCTATTATAAATAGTAAAGGTTTGTATGTGTGTCGGAACAATTACATATTAAAAGCGAAAAATCAACTCGTTTCAATGGTACACTACATCTTACGTTAGGTTAAAAGCAAATTCTATGTATAAAAGGTGTCATTGAGTTGGGTAGCCAGTCTACCCAACCCCCCACCCGCTAACTAGCGGATGGGGTAGTTATCCCTCACTGAAATTATCATGGCTCGTCTTTCACCTGCGCCAAAAGTAATACCCTATTATGAATAGTAAAGGTTTGTATGTGTGTCGGAACAATTGCATATTAAAAGCGTAGAATCAACTCGTTTCAATGGTACAGTACATCTTACGTTAGGTTAAAAGCAAATTCTATGTATAAAAGGTGTCATTGAGTTGGGTAGCCAGTCTACCCAACCCCCCACCCGCTAAATAGCGGATGGGGTAGTTATCCCTCACTAAAATTATCATGGCTCCTCCTTCGCCTGCGCCGAAAGCAATACCCTATTATAAATAGGGAAGGTTTGTACGTTTGTCGGAACAATTACATATTAAAAGCGTTGAATCAACTCATTTTAATAGTACAGTACATCTTACGTTAGGTTAAAAGAAAATTCTAAGTATAAAATGCATACCAAGCTCTTAAAATAAGCGTTGATGAATAAAAAAAATTGGTTAGTAGAAAAACGTTGCTACTGATAAATAAACCTTTAGAGTAAAACTAATTTTTTTTCATATTTACCATTAACACTGGGCACACAGCATTCCTCCTGGCCATTTGTCCGTTTTCTTGTTGTACCATCTTCCAAAACAAACCTGACAATAAGAAATGTACTTAACAAAACATTACAATAAATGTTGCATAAATTTAAATTTAACGAAACAAGGTGCATTGCTACATATGCTAATCAACATTTATAGATAGTCCTCTACCGAGCCAAAAAGTAAAGTGGTTACTCAGCCGAGAGGTGTGAATGAGTGGGGTAGCCAGTCTACCCCACCCCCCAACCGCTAACTAGCGATTGGGGTAGTTATTCCTCACTAAAATTATCATGGCTCGTCTTTCACCTGCGCCAAAAGTAATACCCTATTATAAATAGTAAAGGTTTGTATGTGTGTCGGAACAATTACATATAAAAAGAGAAAAAAACTCGTTTCAATGGTACAGTACAACTTACGTTAGGTTAAGAGCTAATTCTATGTATAAAAGGTGTCAGTGAGTTGGGTAGCCAGTCTACCCCACCCCCCACCCGCTAACTAGCGGATGGGGTAGTTATCCCTCACTAAAATTATCATGGCTCGTCTTTCACCTGCGCCGAAAGTAATACCCTATTGTAAATAGTAAAGGTTTGTATGTGTCGGAACAATTACATATTAAAAGCGTAGAATCAACTCGTTTCAATGGTACAGTACATCTTACGTTAGGTTAAAAGCAAATTCTATGTATAAAAGGTGTCAGTGAGTTGGGTAGCCAGTCTACCCAACCCCCCACCCGCTAACTAGCAGATGGGGTAGTTATCCCTCACTAAAATTATCATGGCTCGTTTTTCACCTGCGCCAAAAGTAATACCCTATTATTAATAGTAAAGGTTTGTATGTGTGTCGGAACAATTACATATTAAAAGAGAAAAAAACTCGTTTCAATGGTACAGTACAACTTACGTTAGGTTAAAAGCTAATTCTATGTATAAAAGGTGTCAGTGAGTTGGGTAGCCAGTCTACCCAACCCCCCACCCGCTAACTAGCGGATGGGGTAGTTATCCCTCACTAAAATTATCATGGCTCGTCTTTCACCTGCGCCGAAAGTAATACCCTATTATAAATAGTAAAGGTTTGTATATAAGTCGGAACAATTACATATTCAAAGCGTAGAATCAACTAGTTTCAATGGTACAGTACATCTTACGTTAGGTTAAAAGAAAATTCTACGTATAAAATGCATACCAAGCTGTTACAATAAGCGCTGCTGAATAAAAAAATTGGTTAGTAGAAAAACATTGCTACTTATAAATAAACCTTTAGAGTACAACTAATTTTTTTTCATATTTACTATTAACACTGGGCACACAGCATTCCTCCTGGCCAATTGTCCGTTTTCTTGTTGTACCATCTTCCAAAACAAACCTGACAATAAGAAATGTACTTAAAGAAATATTACAATAAATGTTGCATAAATTTAAATTTAACGAAACAAGGTGCATTGCTACATATGCTAATCAACATTTATAGATAGTCCTCTACCGAGCCAAAAAGAAAAGTGGTTACTCAGCCGAGAGGTGTGAGGTAGTGGGGTAGCCAGTCTACCCCACCCCCCAACCGCTAACTAGCGATTTGGGTAGTTATTCCTCACTAAAATTATCATGGCTCGTCTTTCACCTGCGCCAAAAGTAATACCCTATTATAAATAGTAAAGGTTTGTATGTGTGTCGGAACAATTACATATTAAAAGAGTGAAATCAACTCGTTTCAATGGTACAGAACATCTTACGTTAGGTTAAAAGCAAAATTCTATGTATTAAAGTTTTGAGTGAGTTGGGTAGCCAGTCTACCCCACCCCCCACCCGCTAACTAGCGGATGGGCTAGTTATCCCTCAATAAAATTATCATGGCTCGTCTTTCACCTGCGCCGAAAGTAATACCCTATTATAAATAGTAAAGGTTTGTATGTGTGTCGGAACAATTACATATTAAAAGCGTAGAATCAACTCGTTTCAATGGTACAGTACATCTTACGTTAGGTTAAAAGCAAATTCTATGTATAAAAGGTGTCAGTGAGTTGGGTAGCCAGTCTACCCAACCCCCCACCCGCTAACTAGCGGATGGGGTAGTTATCCCTCACTAAAATTATCATGGCTCGTCTTTCACCTGCGCCAAAAGTAATACCCTATTATAAATAGTAAAGGTTTGTATATAAGTCGGAACAATTACATATTAAAAGCGTAGAATCAACTCGTTTCAATGGTACAGTACATCTTACGTTAGGGTAAAAGCAAATTCTATGTATAAAAGGTGTCAGTGAGTTGGGTAGCCAGTCTACCCAACCCCCACCCGCTAACAAGCGGATGGGGTAGTTATCCCTCACTAAAATTATCATGGCTCGTCTTTCACCTGCGCCAAAAGTAATACCCTATTATAAATAGTAAAGGTTTGTATGTGTGTCGGAACAATTACATATTAAGAGAAAAATCAACTCGTTTCAATGGTACAGTACAACTTACGTTAGGTTAAAAGCAAATTCTATATATAAAAGGTGTCAGTGAGTTGGGTAGCCAGTCTACCCAACCCCCCACCCGCTAACTAGCGGATGGGGTAGTTATCCCTCACTAAAATTATCATGGCTCGTCTTTCACCTGCGCCGAAAGTAATACCCTATTATAAATAGTAAAGGTTTGTATATTAAGTCGGAACAATTACATATTAAAAGCGTAGAATCAACTCGTTTCAATGGTACAGTACATCTTACGTTAGGTTAAAAGCAAATTCTATGTATAAAATGCATACCAAGCTCTTAAAATAAGCGTTGCTGAATAAAAAAATTGGTTAGTAGAAAAACGTTGCTACTGATAAATAAACCTTTACAATGCAACTAATTTTTTTTCATATTTACTATTAACACTGGGCACACAGCATTCCTCCTGGCCATTTGTCCTTTTTCTGTTGTACTATCATGAACAGAAGTTCGTTCCCTTAGACCTCCAGAGTGTGAATACAAATCGCCTGACTATGAATCACCGAAGCTTTTGAACAAATAATTCATGGAAAACCCAAGAGATGGCGCACCGCAAGGACGTTGGGTGCAGAGAGGAATAGGAAGTATTTATTTTTCTAAAGCATCGAGTAGTCTCCATAATCTTACGTAGTTAGATAATTTTGTTGTTTTTGACGTTACTGGGTTTGCGGGTAAAATGTGCAGTTAACGAAATATGCTAGTTAAATATGAGAATAAAACTATGCTTACGATGTCTACATTCTTGAATTGGTATACTCATATATTATCGTATCTTATAAAAAGACATGACCAATCAAGGGTCATTACAAAACAGTTTAGGTTAAATGTTTACGGAAGTTTTTTATAATCTGCTATTCGCCTATCGTAAAAAACAAAATAAACATATGTAGAAGCAAATCAGCAATTTTTTTTTTCACTTGCGTTATTAATGTAGTAACCACAAACTGCAGTTTCATAAGCAAATATTCATAGATCTGTCATGTTGCGTAATTGGGCCAACATTCTGAGCGGAGGTGGGCGATATGGGGTATGACACCAATGCCCGTTTTTGAACACTTGAAAATACTGATTTTTTTGTAATTTGATGTATATTATGAAATATGAAGATATTTTCACCATAGTTAATATTCAGTGATATAATATGCAAGAGGATGCAGTGATTAAAAGGCAGGACTTGATGGCTTGGGTGCTAGGTAGAGACTGCCTTTATTCATTCACTACATGGGACTACATGATACCACATCCCCCTTATCACATACAAAGAATTGATTACACATAATAACTAATCTGGCATATAAGTACAAAGAGATAAACGATGAAAGTTCCATATTCAAACGTATTCTATTGTTTTCATCCCTTCACAATAAACATGCATAGTACAATTTGTGATTGTGGATAGTAATATAAACATAATAGCTATCATCTTTGCAGACTTTGGTCCGAATAGTGTTTGCTACAGCAGGGCAGTCATAAATAAGAAAATAAATGGCAAATTATAATTTTTTTTTTTGATGCAAAGAACAACACTCAAAATATATTAAAACAAAATGGAAACATAATAAACGTAACGAGTGTTCGAAATAGAGCCTGTTCTCCAGTCCGAGACTTGTAAATTTTCAAATAAAATTCATTATTCTGAATCACTTATCAGTCCTGAGACTGATAACTTTTCTTGAGTTTCAAACCCTGGTAACGACCTCTCAGAATTTTCGGTCATGAAACGAGGGGGGGGGGGTTGTATATTACTATTTAACTTAACACCTTAAGGGAATTTACGGTATGTGACCGCATTACTTTCAATATATCTGGATGGGGCTTTCACCAGCCGGCCTGACTTAGTATAGACCGCTGTCGGGTCTGTAGTGTCATCACTAGTTGAGGGTCTTTGGTGGGTTATTTCGGTCTCACTAGGTGGCGGCAGCGATATATCGGCGGGTCGTGGTGGAGGCTGTGCTGCTGATGCTGGAGCCTGCTGCCGGGTGTTGGATGGTTCTGTGTTTGTCGCGAGCGGTGTCGGACGGATGTGGGACCGGTTCCTCCTGAGGCACGCTCCGTTTTGGGCTTCCACAATGTATGATTGGGGTTCTTCTGACTTACGTACCACTCTGCCTGGCACCCATGTGTGGCAGGCCTTGTCGAATATTCGGACTGGTTGTTCGGGTGCGAGGTCTGTGAAGTGCCGTTGTGTCCGATTTGGTCCTAGGCGGTCCTGGAGATGGTTGCGGGTCGTGATGTGTGAGAGATGTGGTTCGTATCGGCCTGGTAGGTCAGTGGTCACATTGCGACCAAACATGAGCTCTGCGGGGCTGGTTGTCTTATTGTCGATCGGGGTGGCCCGTAAGTGGAGTAATGCAGTATGCATATCACCGCCTGTCTCAAGGCATTTTTTGATAATCGCCTTGCATGTTCCAACTGCGCGCTCTGCGAAGCCATTGGACTGAGGGTAATGTGGGCTTGATGTGATGTGGTCAATACCCCAGGCTTTTGTGAAGTCCCTCATGGCTGCTCCCGTGTATTGAGGTCCGTTGTCTGAAACCAGGGTTTTGGGGCATCCGAACAGCGAACACAGGAATTTGAGGTGGTTGGCCACACTTTCAGATGACAGGTTTTTTAGTTCGGTGACTATTGGGAGTTTTGTGAAATAATCAGTTGTGATCAGATATGTCTTGTGGCCAATTTGGAAGATGTCCGAAGCGACTTTGAACCAGGGCATTGGGGGAATGTCATGATGCGTGGTTTCACTAGGACTTTTCTGGGGCTGGTACTTCTGGCATATGTCACATGCCCTGACCTTGTCCTCTATATCCTTTGTGATGTTGGGCCAGAATACACACTCCCGTGCCAGGGCTTGTGTTTTTGTGATCCCTTGGTGGGACTGGTGGAGCTGGTCCAGTATCCGGCCTCTGACCTCTTTAGGGATGATAACTTGTCGCCCTTTGAATATGACTCCGTCTTCCACGGCAAGGCATTCTCTGTATGAGAAAAACTGGCGGATATCGGGGTGACAGCCTTTTACTGAGTTAGGCCAACCCTCAATGATAGTATGCTTGAGAGTGCGCAGCACTGGGTCGGTGTCAGACCTATGGCGGATCTCTTCCAAAATCTGGGGACTAGATTTTATGAGTGCAACTGATATCACATCGATGTCATCTAGTTCCAGTCCGTCCACTCGTGTATCCAAAGGGATTTCCTTGTCATTTTGTGGGTTAGGAAGGCGTGATAGGGCGTCAGAGAGTACAACGGTTCGTCCTTCCTTGTACTTGACCCTCATGTCATACCCCTGCAGTTTCAAGAAGAGACGTTGTAGTCTAGGTGGGGCACTGATCAGTGGCTTCTCCCAGATATTAACGAGGGGTTTGTGGTCAGTGACAGCTTCGAAGTCTCTTCCGTATAGGTAGGTATGGAATCGTTGCATGCCGTGTACTAGTCCAAGGGCCTCTCGCTCGATATTGCTGTAATTTGCCTGCGTTGGTGTCAGGGCTTTGCTGGCGAATGCTATTACCTTCCCATCTTGGATGAGGCCCGCCCCGAGGCCTTTTTGCGATGCATCGACTTCAAGAGCCACAGGTCGAGTTGGGTCATAGTAAGACAGCGTGCTTGATGGCGCTATTTGGCGTTTCAGGTGTTGATAGGTGGATTCGTGGTCGTCTTCCCATTGGAAGGGCACATCTTCCTTGACCAGATCTCGAAGTCTTTGTGACTGAGCTGAGTAATGTGGTACATAGGGGCTGAGTTAAGTCATTACTCCCAGGAATCTCTGTAGTTCCTCTTTATTGGAGGGTGACGGCATGTTATGCAGGTCGTGTACCTTTGACGGGTCCGGCATCATGCCCTTGCTGGTATAGCGTGTTCCGAAAAACACTATTTCTGGTTTTGAAATGGAGCATTTTTTCGAGTTTAGGCTGAGTCCGTGTTGGGCTGCACGCCGCATGAACCCCATCAGGTTTTTGTCGTGTTCTGACTGGTCTTTCCCACATATTGCCACGTCATCAGCGATGCCAACATCACCTGGGAGGTTCTCGATGATGGAGTCCATCCTGGCTTGAAATATGTCCTCGCTTACAGTCAGCACGAATGTAACCTTGTCCAACAATACCGGCCGTGTGGTGTTCGGAACGTTGTCAGTAGTTGTGAGTCCTCGTGTAGTGGTATACTCCAGTAGCCTGCTTTGGCGTCTAGCTTGGAGAACACTTTCGCTTTGGAGAATACCGGGTTGATCTCTTCTAGAGTGGGAATCTTGTGGGGACATCTTTTGAGGTTTTGGTTGAGCCGCTTGGGGTCCAGGCAGACCCGTAGGCTTCCATCGGGTTTTGTGACATGCACAAGGCTGCTACACCAGTCTGTGTGTTCCGTTACACGTCTGATAACCCCCTTTCTCCATAGTGTCAAGTTCGGACTTGATGCGGGGCTTCAGGTGGATACTCACCTTACGGGGCGGATCACAGAAAGGTATTGCATCATCCTTGAGGTGGAGCATCGCGGGCTCATTTAGTTTGCCAATACAGTCAAACTGTGCTGGGAATTGCGCTTTTAGTTGTTCGACTGACCTAATAGGGCCTTGTTGGCTTGGTTGCTCAGGTATTCCAGTAACGTCGTTGACATTGATATCCACAATACCGAGTTTTTGGCATGAAGGAAGGCCAAGTATGGCTGGACCAGACACATCGACCACGAAGAACTTTTCTTGCGAGAATGCTGGGTTGCTGAATTTGCGGACGCTGAGCATTAGTGACCCTAGGCAGGGAATATTGTCGCCACTGTATGATGTTAGTCTTACTGACGGTTCTGGGTATAGTACGAGGCTGGTGGGTGCATCACCAAACATTTGCTATGTCCGCTAGGCCAGCGTATTGCCACCGGAACCCGTGTCGATTTTGAGTTTCAGGGGCCCATAGGCTGGGGGTTTTCATGCTTGACCATGAGCTTTGAGAATGCTTCTCGTTTCGGTGCCACTCCTATGTCGGATATCGTTATCATGTCGAAGTTTGGCATATAATCTGTTTCTTCATTAAGATTAGGGTTTTCATTAACCATGACTTCGTGTTGCCTGTGGTTAGGAGCCCGATTCGGCCGTCGGTAGAAGCGCCCTCTTGTCATGCTCTGACGTGTCTGCTGCGTGTTGTCTCCTGGCATTGTTCTGCCTCCATCAGTTTTGCGGCACATCTTTTTCCAGTGCCCCTTGATGCCACAACCACTGCATCTGTCATGGTAAGCAGGGCATGACCTTATGGGATGGCTAAGCCCACAGTTCCAGCAGGGGTTGTCCGAGATTTGTAGTTTGTTCCGTGGCTCGTTGCTTTCCCTTCGAATTGCATCCACGTTGGTATGGCTTGTACTTGTGTTCTCAGCTCATCTGTATGGAGCGTAATGATGCCGTGGAGGCCGCAATGGCCTCGTATTCCCAACCTCCCTCTAGAACGTTGCTCACAGCATATCCCTTCGGTTTAGTTAGGAGTTCTTTCCGAAATTCTTTGAATTGTGTTTGTAGTATGGTCATTTCGATAAGTCGTTCGTTGAGTTCTCCGTCTTCAAACTCGCACTTTGTTGCGTTTTCACGGAGTCTGGCCAGGAATTGACTGATTGTTACAGTAGGTTTCTGTTTGGTATTTGCAAATTCGAGGCGGTGAACTCGGAAATTTATTTTGACCGTTGCATCAACCTCACTTTCAATAAGCCTCCATATGTTATGCGGCACACGTTGCTCCTGTTCAGTGAGGCCGCTCGCCAAGATACGCCTCATCCCCTCATCGCCGAGGGCAATTTTAATTTTAGTTGCTTGCTTGCCTGGGTCTGTGACTTCCTGGTCTTCGAGGTATAAGTTCCTGCGTGCCTTGAATGCACGAAACAATTCGGCCAGGGGCTGGTGAGCCCAGTCCATACTTGGGCATTTAGGCTGGGCCATGATTGGATTTGGTTTCGAGAGAGTGTTACACAATAGATAGATAGTGATTGGATTAATAACACAGTTTACGGTTCACAAAGAGAGACATACAATAAGAGTTTGGAAATCACTACAAAAATTTGTCACTGGTAGTCGGCACGGTTTTCAGTTTTGTTTACACTGCTGAATGTACGTCTTTGTTTGGCTCATTTTGTGAAGTAGTGCGCAGATAACAATGGCCAAAATACTTGTAGGTAATCTATTCACAATTTTCTTCACTATTCTCACTGTAATCACGGTGCACTAATGTCCATTCTATGCCATATCCTGACGATATAAGTTTTGTATGGTTGTTATCTGGGCCGGTATGACAGTCTTTGTCCGGTTGCTGTTGGGTGAAAATGGCGTCATCTGTGGCCGCTGGTAATAAACTCGGGCTGATTACGAGTCCTCTTCTCAGTTATTACGGACAGGAGAGGTATGTAAAGTGTCTCTATGGTCCGGGTTTGTTGATGGAATGGCGTGGGGTGCGTTACCACGCTGCCACCATGATATAATATGCAAGAGGTTGCAGTGATTAAAAGGCAGGACTTGATTGCTTGGGTGCTAGGTAGAGACTGCCTTTATTCATTCGCTACATGGGACTACATGATACCACATTCAGGAGCAAGAGAGAAAGGCTGAAAGAGGAAAAAAAAATTTAATGAGGTGACATATATTCAAAATAATGAGAGAGAGAGAGAGAGAGAGAGAGAGAGAGAGAGAGAGAGAGAGAGAGAGAGAGAGAGAGAGAGAGAGAGAGAGAGAGAGAGAGAGAGAGAGAGAGAGAGAGAGAGAGAGAGAGAGAGAGAGAGAGAGAGAGAGAGAGAGTAGCTTTTAGATTCTCTTCTACATTAACAACATCGTAAAACAAGCCTCATGTTACTACTTTCATATTATAGCAAAGCAGATATACTTATTAGTTTCAAGAATAGCTTGACATTTTTTTTACGATGCTTGGTTGTCGGAAATTTGTGGCAAAGTAGTTTTCCAGTGCTCTTGTATGCAGAGCTAATGGGAATGCGTTAACGACCTTTTTTTATTATTTTATATGCTATTGTAGGAATTAAATTTCTCTATCATGGAAAGTCAGTGGCAGGGGTTTTTGCCATTCTTAAGACTCATTCTTGTCATATGGGAAGGATTACTAACCACTAGTGGAAACCTTTGCGAGTTAGGTTAGGTATATAGTGTCGTCCGCGGGTGTGGACGTGTGTTTTAATGCTCTGTATCGAAACTGGCTTTAAACGGAATCATTGTGTATCTCGTTGTTTATACTATGAAAAATCTCTTTGTGGGTGTTTGCTAGTACTGTATTGATATCAGTGAAATATAGTGCTAAAAATCAGTGGTTTCCTTGTATGTGAGGCCTGACCCAGCATTTTTGTGTTGGGGCGGGGCTACTTGAAAATTCATTGAAAAATGACTCGATATGCCCTTCTCTAGAAAACGAAAAGAAAAACTTAAACCCGTGAATGATTTCGATCTATTTGTGACTGAAATCGACACGGTACTCCAAGGAAAAGAGGAAAATATAATGGCAGCAGCTAATGAAGAATGTGATGATGGAGGCAATCATGGCATGTGTGGGCACTGTTAGTCCCATGTCGCTGATGGGATACAATGCGATGAATGCCGAAGATGGTACCATGATGAAGAAGCTTGCTCTAATTTAAGGGATGGTACAAGTAATCTTTTACAAAGCAGGAACATCATTTATAAATGTCCAAGATGTGTCGAGACTGCAAATTCCAATGGTTCATGGGCCAGGCAATCATGGGAAGACATGATGAGACTAAGCATCAACATAGAAGAGATGAAGGTAAATGTACAACAACAGATGTCTGGTTTTATGGATATGATAACTGCTCAATACACTGATATGCGTCAAGAAATTGTTGAGCTGAAAGAGAAACTTATGGAATACGAACAAGAGAATGTGACCAAGACCACATATGCAAGCAAGTTGAAATCAAGAAACACTTTGGTTATAAAATCTACGGAGGAAAATACGAAGGCTTCAGAGATCAAGAAAACTATCATGAAGATGATAACCACGAATGTCGAACAGGTCAAAACTTCTAAACAAGGCCACTTGGTAGTTAATTTTGCAGATAAAGCTGGGTTAGAAAAGGCTAAAAATGACTTAGAAGAGGTCAAGAATGACATTAAGGTAGAATTAGATAAAAAGGATCTACTTAAACCGGAGATCAAGGTCTGCAATATTGATGAAAATGAAGATGATATAATTGCCAGTATAATGGAGAAGAATGAATGGTTGAATGATATATGTGAAAATGAAGAGGACTTTAAATTGATCAGGAAGTTTAAATCAAGACAAAGCGGTAAATTACATGTCATTATAAAGTCTAGTCCAACTATCAGGAAAGTCTTCCGTAAAAGGGATGATAGGGTATATACCACGCTTGGAGGATGCTGCAAAATTTATGATTCCTATAATGTATTTCAGTGTTATAGATGCCAGGAATTTGGTCATACTGCCGAAAATTGTAGCAAGACTCAGGTGTGTGCCAAGTGTAGCCAGGATCATCGAACCACGGATTGTACTGTAAACACGTTAAAAGTGTCATAACTGCACAGAGGAATTACAATGATACGAATCATAAGACATATGATGATAACTGTAAAGTACACAAAGAGGAGCTTACCAGAATAAAAAATAGAACCGATCATGGAGTCTAGCCCATTGGTTAAGTGTGGTCTGATAAATATTCAATCAGTGGGGAATAAAACCATAACGATTAGAAATCTTATTAACGAAATGGAATTAGATTTATGCTTATTAACGGAAACTTGGTTGCAGGGAAATGTTAATGATAACTTAAAGATTAAGGAGATGACGCCGTGTACTCACGATTTCTACCACGTACCAAGAAAGGACAAAACTGGAGGAGGAGTGGGTGTCTTTGTGTCGAAAACCTTCTCTAGGGTTTCTATCATGAATGAAATAATATTTGAAACGTTTGAATATATCTGTTTAAAACTGACAAGAAACAATAAGGTATTGCATATATCATTATATAGACCACCAGGGAGTAATATGAGGAAATTCATTGAAGAATTTAGTATTCTTGTGGGTGTGGTGGACGATATTAAAAATACATTAATTGGTGGTGACTTTAATTGTTAGGTAGATGATGAAAACGATTATAAGACTAAAGAACTCAAGGAAGTATTTGAGATGTTTAATTTAATAAACAGTGTTTCGGTATCAACATCAGTAGGTGGTCATACACTCGACTTGGTCATATGTGGCTAAGACTCAGACCTAATAAAAAGCCTTGAAGTGGAACCAGACTTTGAGATCTCAAAAACACAAACTCATCACTTTTGATGTTAATATAAATTGCACCAGAGTATTGAAAAAATGGATCACATATAGGGAACGGGAAAATTTTGATGCTGAGAATTTTATTGAAGCTAGTGTAGCGCAAATGTCTTGTGAGAACACACAATGTGAACATATGGTAGACAGAGAATGTGTTGGGTGTTATACCAAGAAATACAACGACAATTTTGGAAAAATGTACGATACCATGTGTCCCATAAAGAACAAACAAATAGTTGTACGCGAAAATGTTGGATGGTATAATAGTGAGCTATTAAATGCAAAAAGACACAGACGTAAGATGGAAGGTAGATGGAAAAGAGCCAAATCCTCACAAGCCACAAATCTATATAATAAGGCCATAAATGACTATAACATCCTGTTAGAAAAAACAAAAAGAAAATTCTACAACCACGAATGTAAGAAAATCAATAACGTGAAGGACTTTCACAAAAACCTTGATGATTTGATGGGATTTAAGAAAAAATATGTCTTGCCGGACAATGTTTGTGCAGAGAGATTTGCTATATTCTTCCATGAAAAAATTGATAAAATCTATAGAGGTTTCCCCCAAAATCACTTGGAAGGACAGTCAGCTATGCCAGTGAAGGAGGGAAAGAAGTTAATAAAATTTAAGGAAATAAATATGTGCGACTTATCAAAGGTTATGAGAGAGATGAAGAATACATATTGTGGAAACGACCCTTTCCCAAACAGTTCAATAAGTGAAGCTCCAAACAAGCAAGTTGCATATATTTACCTGAACATAATTAACCTAAGTATATCACAATCCTGTTTTCCTAGCTATGAAAAAACAGCGTTGATCAAACCAATTTACAAAGGAAAGGGTGATGTAAACGAGCTAAATTCATATAGGCCCATTTCAAATTTATTTATCCTACATGACAAAGCTTATTGAAAAAGTCATAAGTGAGCAATTATGGGCGCATATTGATGAGTTAGAGGTATTCCCGGAAATTCAATCGGCCTACAGAGCTAATCATTCTACAGAAACTACCTTATGCTCAATAATGAATGATATGATAGTTCTTCTTGATGACGGAAAGTAAAGAATTTTGATTATGTTAGATCTTAGTGCTGCTTTTGACACTGTTGTGCACGAGTACTTACTTGACGACTTAAAAGTCTATTGGAGTGACTGAGGAAGCACTGAAATTTTTGCGAAGTTACTTAGTGAACAGGAAGACTATTGTAGAAGTTTCTGGAAACCGATCCAATGAGAGAATTCTTATGAAGGGTGTACCACAGGGTAGTGTTCTGGGCCCTATCTTGTTTAACATATATACTGTACTATCGAGCTATCACACATCTTGAAAAAACAAAAAGTGGGCTTTAAACTATATGCAGATGATACTCAGTTTTACCTCTCAATTTCAACAACACAAGATACAGCGAAGAAAATTGATGAGATAGTGACATAAATAAAAACATGGATGCAGAGGAAAAAGATCAAATTAAATGATAAAACCGAATGTATGTTTTTTGGCACAAAGGTGGCTTTGAAGAATTACCAGTTAATTCAAAGTATAAAAATTGGTGATGCTGATGTTGGGATTGTGCCTGTTGTGAAAAATTTGGGTGTATTGATGGATTGTAATTTGTCAATGAGGGACCAAATTGTGAACACAGTGAAAGTGTGTAACTATCACCTGAGAAACATAGCCTTTATTAGAAAATATTTAACAGAGGGCAGTACAAAAATTATAGTGATGAGTCATGTAATATCAAGGCTTGATTATTGCAATTCTCTGTACTACAAATTGCCCAATACACTACTAAGAAAGCTTCAAAATGTGCAAAACCGGGCGGCTAGACT
Organism: Palaemon carinicauda; assembly: GCF_036898095.1. Lineage (NCBI taxonomy): Eukaryota > Metazoa > Arthropoda > Malacostraca > Decapoda > Palaemonidae > Palaemon > Palaemon carinicauda. The sequence goes on from NC_090751.1 coordinate 3,469,263, forward strand.
GATAAAAGGCATTAAACTATAGGAGAGAATAACTCCTGCATTGATCGATCTACATTGGTTACCTGTTAAGGCTAGAATTGAATTTAAAATTTGCTTTTCGACTCACAAAGCACTTACAAGTGATAAGCCTAAATATCTTCGTGATCACTTGGTCCCCTACCCTGAAGCTACCAGCGCCGCTGTAAGAGACATGCTGATGACCCACATAGACTATTCGAAATTAATGTGAATCATGCAATAGGAGGAAGAACGTTCAGTTATGCTGCACCGAGACTCTTTAACGACCTTCCACTCGATGTCAAGAATAGCAATAATGTGGCCGCTTTCAAGAAAAACCTGAAGACTTATCTTTTTAGAAAGTGTTATAATAGTGACCTGAAAACTATTAAGCCTGAATACAAATGCTGGCGAAATAACTGATAACGATACAGAGCGAAATATTAACTGGAAAGAAATTATTTTTTCACACACCAAGGCCCGCCTGAACAGACCTTTAGTGTCTGATGGAGGGCGAGAAATAAACCCGTAAAAGTAAAAAGTAAAAGTAAAGTAGTATACAACCCCTCTCAGGGTGCACATTTCAACTCAAACTAATTCTATCAGTGTTTATTTTTACTTCATGGGTCCTATTTTTGATAACGGATATTGGGTCTAAAGTGTTGTACTCCAGGTCTGTCAACTTACTATCTTTACTTTATTACTTAAAATTTTTCCTTCTTTTTTTGGAATTAGCGTATTCTTTTAATTTCCTCTTTCTAAATAAAAAAAAACAGCTAGAAATATTTAAAATGTATTTTCTTTACAAAACCTAAAGATAACTTTTATTAGAAGTTGTTCTTAAAACCTCTATTTTTTTCATACAGTGTGTTAGACAATTCCTTAGCAATTTACCCAGTTCATTGTTTTTGTCATTAATTTGATTTAGACACTTTCATTGAAGAACGTAAAATAATTTTTGCTCCGAGCTTTGTATCATGCACGATTTTCCAGAACATTGTAATAATTAGTAGTGAAGTAAAAGGGAGTTTACTAAAAATCATATTTTTTGCTAATATTTTATTAGTATTTACACACAACCCTTCAGTATGATGTCCAACCACCATCTGCATCGATGACCTCACGCAGACGATTGGGTATGGAATCTACAAGATTCATGCAAAGTAGCGGACATCGACGGACACACTCCCACAGATCATTGGCTTTAGTTTCTACTGCCTGGCGGGTACGCTGCTCCCCAACGTCCCATTCCCGAACCATCATAGCCCAAAGCTGTTCAATTGGGTTCAAATCGCATCCTTTTGATGGCCACTCCAAAACTTCAATTTCAGGATGATCCTGTAGCCAGTTACTCACCACACAGCTCTTTGATCGTGGACCAACTTTATTAAACCAAGAGCAGGAACTGCCATTGTCCGAACTGTTGGAAGTAACACTTGCTCCAGGATTTTGACATATTTTTCTCCTGTGAAGCGGCCATCGATCTTGACAAGTTCGCCAGGACCATATCCCCACATCCATCCCCAGAATGTTACTGCCACTCTGCCACTCATCGCTCGGTGATGTATGTGATTCTCCTGATAGCGTGTGTTAGGTCGCCGCCAACAATGCCTAGCTCGGGGTGCCACTGACAAACACCTTCTCATCAGTAAATATTATATTTCTCCCATAATTTTCGTCATACGGAAGGTGTTCCAATGCAAACCCAAGGCAACATTCCTTGTGTGCAGGAGTGAGCATTCCCTTGTATGATGGGATATGACAGTGAATCCCTGCTTCATTGAGTCTTCGTCTCACGGTCATGGGATGGCAGTTTAACCTCAGATTTCTAGTATGATGAACCGACGTCCTCATAGGATGCATTTCACAGGCTGCTACAATCTGGGCATCTGTCCTGGGCGAGGTTGCACGTGGCCTTCCACTTCGAGGCCTTGTTTTCACGGAGCCCTCCTCCTCTCACCGGGCAATCCACTTCCTGACCATTTTGGTGCTTCTCCCAATTCGATGAGCAATGTTCGCCACTGTCAATCCACTTTCCCATAATGCGATAATTCTTCCTCGTTTAGCAATCACCTCTGTGGAATTTGCGCGTCCCTCGGGCATTGCTGGTATGGTAGAATGATAAATCTATATACACAAATGTATTAAAGATGTCAACTTCTTTATCTCAAATACTGGAATAGAAGCGTTGTCTATGAAAGGATTTTCAGCTTACAACTTTCCGGAGTTCCTCG